>NW_027168805.1:35000-42500 GCF_036898095.1 Palaemon carinicauda | reverse complement strand
GCTTTGCTTGTAACAACAACAACAACAACAATAATAATTATAATAATGATAATAATAATAATAATAATAATCAGTTTTACTTGTTATTTTGATTACTATTTTCTGAGGAGTTGTCAACATATATATATTGTCAAAGGTATTAAAAACCTGCAAGAAAAAAGGTGATATTTATTTGCATTTCACAGCTCTGACCTTCAGCTTTTCATAATTGAATAAAATGTATCCATTATCATATACTGGAACGAAATCTCATCAATAATAGGGTAAAACAAGCCAATGTGGAGAGCTATAATTCCAGTTATGAAATATGAACATCCAATTATGGCATTGATGGTTAATTAAATTCTGTATTTGTGCCAAGATAATCAAATCTTGGTCTAAAACTTTTAAAAAGTCTTGATGAGAAATTAATATCTTAATCATTATGATCATTAGAACATTAGTTAATGAAGATAACCCTCGTTTTCAAGCTACATATCAAACTACATATGGCAAATACAATCTCATATCGTCATGATACAGAGGAAATATAATAAATTGAAATTGGTTTGATTATTACTTGGGCATTCAGATTATGGCCAATATCCCCCCCCCCCCCCCCCCGTCCCCCCATCTTGTCTACATACACAGGGAACCACTTGGTTGATTTCGACATTCCTACCAACAAAAATATCCGATAATTCTAACTATAAACAAGTTCCCAACGCCATCTATTGACTGGTTAAAACAACATAGCAACTGTGGGGAGTAAGCTTCTTAGAAAATCATAATTATGTAATTTTAGCTTGATCTATACTTGTATTTAGATATACATATTTGCAGTTATGCTTTAATTGGTATAATGTTTTATTTCATATACATATTATGCCAGTTATAACACAAGTGAACATTTTCCAAGTTAGGTAGACTTTAATTTTCCCCTACACCGCAAATGCAGTTGCCCACCATAGACGGAATGAATTCTAGAACTACCAACAGACATCCATGTAATGAACAAAAGGGGATTATCAAATATCCTTTATGATGTCGTATCATGATAATTTAAAAGATATTGTTTTGTTTACTAAAGGGGATTTTTGTTAAAAACACAGGATTCATCATATATTCTTCGATTAACATCGTATAAATTTCGTAGATTGGTACTCCTGACTGTTGGATGGCTACGGAGTTGAAGTCTGATGACGTCTGAAACACCCAAATTAGAAAAAAAAAAAAAAAGAAAGTGTAATTTCTATTGATTCCTTTATTTGTTCAAATGATGGAAGATATGCCGTCCTAAGTAATATAATTCGTGTGTTTATAATTGAATGTGCTTATTGGGTCAGCGAATATCACCACAGTCAAATATTTTGGATCCAATTGGTGTTTAGTCTTCGACAAATTCTACTAATTTTGTCCAAGTCTTACAAACGTACAACAAGTAATTTCTATTTTCCAGGCTTCCTATTACGATTATGAACTAATTTTTATATAGTTAAAGTGTCATCAATTATTAAATTTGGTGATTTTTTTTTATATATGTGATTTCTTTATTTAATGACTTCAGAATACTTCAGAATCATTTATAAGTGCGGTTTTTACTTACCTTCAACATTCCAAATGTATCGTTTACAGCTACCGTATTATCAACATTCTTTCCATAGCTACACATTTATCCAGGCAGTCTATCCATGCTTAAGATATATCTACCTAAATTGCAAATATTGTTCGTACTTTTAAAAGTGTCCGCTAAGAGAATTTCATTATTATTTCGGCAGAAGTTTGACTAATAATAGATCCTCTTTGATCATGTTACCGAGAATTGCTTTTGTGTTGACATACGTCCGTCTTCATTGTTTATAAATGACATTTTAAAGCTGTTAATGATCTTAAGATATTCTATATTTAGTTATCATTACTTTTCATACGTAGTTTATTCATTCCCTTATTTCCTCACTGGGCTATTTTTCCTGGTAGGAGCCCTTGGGTTAGAGCATCCTGCTTTTCGAAATAGGATTCTAGCTTAGCTAGTAATACTAATAATGATTCTACTACTACTACTACTACTACTACTACTACTACCTCTACTACTACTACTACTACTACTACTACTACCACTACTACTACTACTACTACTACTAATAATAATAATAATAATAATAATAATAATAATAATAATAATAATAATAATAATAATAATAGCCTATCATTGCAAGAAAATTGTTGACGAGAGATATCAAATTCTATTACTGTTTGGTTTCGATAATCTCTCAGATATTACAGCCAAGAAATATTACTGGTAATAATGGCTTATTTTCTTTGGAGCTCTTGTATTCTATTGAATTGAAAAGCCAAAGTTGTCATATTATAGAGGCTGCTTGAGAGAAGATATGGCGGTACTTTCCATCTTATGGAAGCGTTTTGAATGTTACACGGTAAATGCGATCTCAGCAAAGATCTGGTAATTTTATTCTTCTGGTTTTGGTTTCAATACTTCCTAAACTACGTCTATAAGACTTCTTATGAATTGACTGGTTTTTTTTTTTTTTTTTTTTTTTTTTTTTTTTTTTTTTTTTTCTTTTTTTTTTCAACTCAAATATGAATTTCTTATTTTTCATTCATTTACAATTTCTTGGTACGTATGTGTGATGCTGTATATGTGGCGCAAGCTTCTTAGGCTATATCATCTTATATAAACTTGTGACTATTTGTTTCCAAAATAGGGCATAACAGGTCAGTAGCTTTATTAATGAAAAAGGTGTCATGTTAAGGGTGAAATCAAAAGGGAAATTTGAATTGTCTTTGTGTAAAATAGGAATAAAAACTTGCATCTGTTATTTCTGGGGAATTATACTCTTCCCACAATACTGAGAGTAAAAAGGGTGTGATAGAAAAAAAAATGAGTTACTTATTATGTGTGCTGCAGTGTTACTGTGTAGGTCTTTCACTATGTGTTGTTTGGGGCTTGTTAGTCTGAGAGTAGGGGGTAAATTTCCCATGAACGTTACGCAGGTTCTGAAGAACACTGGAGACGCCAGGGAATTTGTGGAAACGAACCGCAGTCTATGCAATGGAAGACCAAAGTGCCTTTCGGGGTACGATAGAAATGTTCTTTGCCGAGTTTTGGTCTTTACTGTGGGCTTAGATGGCTTACATATCCACTAGATCACCGTGGCAGATGGTTAGTGGGAAAAGTTCCCCAGGGATGACTATAGGATTGCTGTATACCACTTCCATGGTGTCTTTGGAAGCGGTTCCCAGTCTGAGGAAGACCCAGGGAAGCTGGGGAAACCAACTGGAGTCTATGCTACTTTGAGGGTTGAATGGAAACCTTCCACCATTATGTTGGCTGCGGGATCATAAGAGGTAGTCTGACGTGGAGGGATGCTGAGAATATATTCTAATGGTGTACATGATGGAGAGGTGAGGTTTGAGCTGCCTGAAGTAATTTCTCATGGATGCCAAATCTTGTTATCTATCCGTAATGTAAGGCAGTAGTGCATGAGGTGGTTATTTCATCGTGCATGGAGATGGATTGAGGCAGACAAATGGAGCGATTAATGACTGTGAATAAGTAATGGTACCATTGTGACTTTGTTAAGGGCCAACCAGGTCTGTGTGAATGTGCACAAAATGATGCTGAGGTTGATGAAAAGTGCCCACACACAAATCAGTGTGTTGATGCACTTTTCAAGTTTAACATGAAATGCAGGCGTGGACCCAATCCTTGGCATCTTTAGCAATGCTATGCCTTATGAATACCGACTTCAGCAGCTGTAAAGTAGACTGGAGCAATGGGTGTGAGATTTCATGGATCAATTGAAACACCTGTTGATACATGGACTCAGGTATCCAAATATGCGGCCTACCAGTACTGACATCTAGAGGAGGCTGGTGATGAGTCATCAAGGGCAATACCTTAACAATAAAGAGTCGTGCTAAATGTCCAGCGGGTTTGGTACTCGGGGTTCTTCATTGAGCTTCTGCCAAGGCCTTGTAATCCATTCCGAGGTGGTAAAGTTGTATTCAGAAATGGCAGAGAAGTCAGCATTGAAGGCTGACCAAGCATTGGGTTGTCAAATGAAGGTGTGCACAAGGGGAAAGACGCATTGTCCCCAGTTCAAATAATGAAGCATGTGCCCTCTAAGTAGTAGCAGAAGTACAGGACAACCAAATACTCCACCTTTTGGGCTTTGTCGAAGGTGGAATAGCTGAATTCCACCTTGAAAAGTTTTCAATTAAAGAAGGCCAATTGTCGAGGCAATCAATTGATCATTTGTTCGAGTACCATCCATATTGTGACATCACTTACATCTGTGAAAGGTAGGAGGGATGCTGTTGTCATGGTAAAGGTCTGAACAATGCAATTGATAGGGGTTTCCGTTGCACTGAAGAAGGCTGCCTCCTGAAGGGGGCTCCATTTCACATTTTTCCGCTTGGCCCTGATGGATATATAGAGTAGTTGGAGAGTGACGAAGATAGCTGGAAGGGACCAGTGATATTAGTTCACCATGCCCAAGAACTCCTGCAGTGGTTTGACAGTCAAGGGCACTGGAAACATCTGTACTGGGGATACCCTCTAAGCGAGGGGGTGAAAACCCCGTAGGAGTAATGCTGCTTCCTTGGCATGAAAGGTACACATGTCAGGGCTGATTACAATGTTGAGGACGATAAATAGGTGCCATAGGTGATCTCTTTGGAGGAGAGAGTATTATTTTGTCATTTTCGTAACATAAAGGTCCCCTAAGATGACATCCACGAGTTTATTAAATGTGGTCTCTGTATTACGAAGGCCAAAGCAGGAGTAATTGAAAGTATATGTGCCAAAGAGGGTGGTTAGGAGGTCGATGGTCAAGAATACTTCAACTATATATATATATATATATATATATATATATATATATATATATATATATATATATATATATATATATATATATATATATATATATATATATATATATATATATATATATATGTATATATATATATATATATATATATATATATATATATATACATGCATATATATATATATATATATATATATATATATATATATATATATATATATATATATTTATATATACATATACATATACATATATATATATATATATATATATATATATATATATATATATATATATATATATATATATATATAATGTGTGTGTGTGTACATATATTTATAAATATATATATATGTATGTGTGTGTGTTTGTGTGTGTGTATGTGTGTGTACATATGTGTTTATTATTGTTCTTCCAGCTTGGAAATTACAGCTTTTTTAAAAGTAATATTCAAATTTGCATTTCTTGGTTCTTTTGAAGTTGGTATCAGGATGTTCGAATAATATTTTTTTTTTTTAATTGAAACTATTGCTGTTCATGTAATCGTAGGTTCTAAAAGTTAGATAACTTTTTCTTGTGTTATGAGATAATCCTTCCAATTTGTAATCAAATGAATAATTAACTCACCTTAATGCGTTTTAGTTCACCAATTTGATAGGAGTTTACCACATAAAAGTTTGTTTCTTATGTAAATAAACTTTATTATGTAAAAGCAATTTTAATGTGGTTTTGAATGTTACTTTTAAGGAATATTAATATTCGTGTGATGAATGTATTACAAAAATCATTAAAATTTCTAGGTGATATTTTTCCAATGACTTTACTCACAGCTATGAACTTCAGCCTTTTTTAATTGAATTAGAATGCAATCAATATCATATAATAGGGTAAAACGATCCAGCTTGTAAAGATATAATTCCAATTAAGAAACATGAACAATCGAATAAGGCATTGCAGGTTAATAAAGTTCTGGATTAGTATCAAGATCTTGAAATTTTAATCTAATACATTTAAAAAGCCACGAAGAGAAAATAATGTCAAGATCATTATGATCATAAGAATATTTGATAATGAACAGAATCATCGTTGTTCAAGTCAATAAGCTATATATGCCCACTACGTATCTTACTATATTTGCCAAATTAAAACACACATCGTCATGGTTGAAGATAAGGTAATGTAATATTTTGCTATTGAATAATTCCCGATAATTTTGACTATAAACAAGTTCCCAACGCCATCTATTGGTTGCTGAAAACAACATAGCAACTGTAGGGGAGTAAGCTTGTTAGAAAATAATAATCTCTGTATTTCCCCCCATCAATAATTCCCGATAATTTTGACTATAAACAAGTTCCCAACGCCATCTATTGGTTGCTGAAAACAACATAGCAACTGTGGGGGAGTAAGCTTGTTAGAAAATAATAATCTCTGTATTTCCCCCCATCAATAATTCCCGATAATTTTGACTATAAACAAGTTCCCAACGCCATCTATTTGTTGCTGAAAACAACATACCAACTGTGGGGGAGTAAGCTTGTTAGAAAATAACAATTTCATCATTTTAGCGAGATTTACACTTGCATAAAGATATCAATACTTGCAGTTATGTGTTATTTTAGGTAATGTCTTATTTCATATATATATTATGTCAGATTTGACCAAACTAATGACTTTTTAAGTCACCTAGACTTAAATTTTCCCCTACTTTGAAAATACAGTCGCCCATCATAGACGGAATGAACTCCAGAACCACCAACAAAATACGATATATTCTACTATATAGAACATCAAATATCCTTTGAGATCTTGTTCATGAAAACGAAAAAGTCGGACTTTATTTTCCCGCAAGAGAATTTTCCCATAACGACCTGATTCATCAGGTTTTTTCCGAGTAGACATCTTTTGAGATTTCGTAGATTGGTACCCCTGAATGTATGATGACCAAGGACGCGACGAACTGTGGCCTGATGTCGTCTGAAGCAAAAAAAAAAAAGTGGAAGAAATAGGAACAGTAACCACTAAATATATCTTAAGAGGGTTAATTTGGAGATGATAAGCTATTTCAAGTGATTAATTCTTTTGAACTTAGAATTGCGAAGTTTTTACTGTCTCAATGAAAAGAGACGGGTAAAAATTATTTCTATTTGAGCCTCGTATATTTTAAATTCGATATCATGGGAATGTATTTAAGCAAGATATTTGAGTTGATTTTTACCATTTCATCAAGAAATATTGAAGTGTGTCATATAATTGTTACTTTTCTCTGATGAATTCGGGTTTTGATTCCTTTTCAAGGAACAGGTTTTTTTTTTCTTTTTAGAAGGATTTCGAGGAAAACTGATCAAGGTTTAAGGAGAGGTTGAAAAAAAAAAATTGGTTTAATTCGTTCGTTCCAGAGACGAGTAAAATTTATTTTTATAATTTCTTTGACCAATTCCTACCCTTTTCATCAGCGTCTTACAAACGTACTATTATTTTTAGATTATTTTTTTAGTGTTTCAATAATTTCCTTGTAAATATAATGGAATATATGTCTCTAAAGAGTAGGTTTGATGATTTATCTTGTGTTTGAAATATAATAATCTAATTAAATGACATCAGAATGCTTCAGTATACTTCAGAAGTTGAATATTTTACTTTACGTAAACTTGTGTACAATTAACAA
>NW_027168805.1:27500-30000 GCF_036898095.1 Palaemon carinicauda | reverse complement strand
GTAGAAAAGATGGCGAGACAAATATTTTTAACCTGAATGCCCCACTTCCTATCAAATTAATTTCAGTATATATTTACTTCTGTATCAAGATGAAATGATTTTTTTTTTTTTATGGCAAATGAAGTAGGATATGAAGTGGAGATATATATGTATTACGTTGAACAACACAATGGTTATCTATATATTTATTATGTTGAACAACGCAATGGTTATCTTGACAATCATATATTATTATGATTATAATGATAAACTAAAGTTTCCCTCAAGAATTTTGATAAGTATTAAATAGAATCCTATGATCATGGTACCAATGCAAAATTTTATCAATCAGCAATGCTACATTCGAATGCACATAATCAATAAATTGAATTATTGCTTTCCATATTAGAATGTTTTACCATTATTCAATTTTAATCTATGATATTGATTGCTTTCTATTTCAATTGTAAAATACGGAAGATCCTACCTGTGAGTAGAGTCATGTCTTTAGTAGCCCTTTGAAAAAAAAAATTGAAAAAAATATCACATACAAATCATGTTGCTTTTCTCATACATTCATGTAGATATTGAAAATCCCTTAAAATGACCATTACAATCACAGTGAAACTGCCTTCTTTATTATTATTATTACTATCAAAGCCACAACCCTAGTTGGAGAAGCAAGATGCTATAAGCCCAGGGGCTCCAACAGGGAAAAATAGCCCAGTGAGGAAAGGAAATAAGGAAATAAATAAATGAAGAGAACAAATTAACAATAAATCATTCTAAAAACAGTAACAACTGATAGAAATTTATTTTCATTGCCCGCAAACTTTGATAGGTCAAACCTGAATCAAATTTGTCTAGCTTTACGAGCATAGGGACAGCCCCATAGAGTATGATGCTGTCAAATCATTCTTCCTGGAGCAGTACTCAATGGTGCAAGTATATTTTTGTACTCTGTCAACCACTTTTGTGGGATTAATATGGGCCGATGGCCCTCAGAAAAATATATTACAGAAGGTTCCCTTTGTAACGTGAACCTACTTCAGGCCCAGCTGCCACAGTGGAAACGAATTTTTAACTCTCTTTTTATTCCAATACTAACCTTATTGACAAAATTGCGGCATGTACACTTGTGATTATCACCTTTATGTGACCCCTTTAGAGCTTATAGACACCTTTGTTGTCTCTAGATAATTTAAGTTCTTTGGAACCTGTCTTCATATTGATTTCTCCTCCCCTCCTGTCGCATCGGTGAACTATAGACTGCCTCATGTGTTAAATGTTCCATAATTACCTTAAAAAGGACGCAAAAATAAGTTTATTCATATGGAGTCTTAGGAATTGCTGAAATAAAAATAAAAAAATATCGATACTTGGCCTTTTAATGTCAATATAATTCCAGCAGTCCAATACACAGGAAGACATTATTAACGTTAATATTTCATGGCTGTTTTATTTAATATATTATTGAAGCCCTTCAATATTAAAACTTGAGTTCCTATCTACAATGATATAAGTAAATATGATAATTTCAATATTGCAATTAAAAGGTTCTCTTAGATCACATTTTGTGAATGGCAATAATATTATTTTTTAAGTTAATAATTTTAAACGGTTTAAGCAAAGAATTTTATGATTCTCTCAGCACAGCCCTTTCGAAGCTACAATTAAATTTTTAGTTCTATGTTGATTCGTGTCTAGCATAAAGGTGAATGGAGCATTGGTATGTAATATTCTAAGATCAGTAACAGTAGCTACTTTCCTCTTGGTAAGGGTAAGAGACTCTATAGCTATGGTAAGCAGGTCTTCGAGGAGGAAGGACACTCCAAAATCAAACCATTGTTCTCTAGTCTTGGGTAGTGCCATAGCCTCTGTACTATGATCTTCACAATCTTGGATAGTTATTTTGCTTGAGGGTAAACTTGGGCATACTGTTCTATCTTATTTCTCTTCCTACTCTTTTTTTATTGTTTATATGTGAAGGATCTAATTAATGTTGTTACTCTTCTTGAAATATTTTATGATTGTTCATCCTTCTCTTATAGTTTATTTATTTGCTGGCTTCCTTTTCTCACTGGAATATTTTTACCTGTTGGAGTCTTTGGGCTTATAGCATTTTTCAATTCCAACTAGGGTTATAGCCTAGGTTTTAACAACAACAACAAAAACAACAACAACAACAACAATAATAATAATAATAATAATAATAATAATAATAATAATAATAATAATAATAATAATAATAATAATAATAGAAGAAAGACTTATGTCAAACTATTGAAGATAAAATGTTCCAAAGCGACTTGCTCATAGAAGAGTAATTATTATTAAAAAGCTTAACTAAAATGTTACATAATTTTCATAACGAAACCGTTCAACATAACACCTTTGACGCAACATGCTCATGAAAGAGTAAATATAATTAACTGCAGTGTTGCCAGGTTTTCTAAATGAAAAAAGGCCAACTTCTAATCAACAGAAGCTCTAAAAGGCCAATCCATTAGTAGAAAAAGGC
>NW_027168805.1:12500-25000 GCF_036898095.1 Palaemon carinicauda | reverse complement strand
GATAGAAGCTTTAGGAAACTTTGAAAATTATTATAGAATGTCATGAAATGAAAATATGAATATCACTTTAAAAATACTGATGATTTCAGGAGTTTATTGTTTAGAGAGAAAAGTGACATATTTTCAATTTTTTTTTTCTTTTTTTTTTTAAGGGCCACCATAATGCAGTTCCTGCTACTGCTGACATATGCAGATGCATTGATGTGCATGTGAGCACTGATTGGAAGCTTTGCATCCTCTTTTATCGCCTTTATTATAGGAACAGTTTGACAGGTCCTGACACCTCAATGCAATAGGGGTTAGTGTTGTCCAACATATCTGTAATGTCTCTCCTTCCTGTATCCTTCATCATTTCATCAGGACTGGTCATGTCTCAATTGAAGATGCCTGATGAGCCCTAGATGATCCTAGCCTGGTAGGCCACAATCTTTTCTTCCTCTCTGGCGGCTGCCTGTATTAATGGGATTAAGATGTATGGCCTCTGTTTGGTGGCAAAGATATCTAGTCTTGTTTCATCCACAACTAGCAGCTATGCTTGATCTGCCGTACCTGAGGACAAATGAAACTCTTCGCCTCTTTAGGTAAAAATCACTAATCAATGTTTAATGCTGACTGAGACTAGGGAATATTTCAGAAATATTTACAAATATTCTCCAAGTCTGATACGTAGATTTCACATCTACTGAATGCAGGAAAGTATAGAGTCCCTCTACCCTTCACAATCCCTATTGTATTAACTACTTCAACGATTACAGTCCATGGAATCTTGATTTTTTTGGCCAAAGGCAATCCAAAGTCAAGAGACCTTTTCCCTGTAAGGATGGCAGGGCAGAATATTGTTATGATTCACGCGTCCGTGTCATTGGCATTTCTGATAATGGATTCTCTTCCATCAGTCGTTGCATCCCTGGCGTGTACAAATATTCGAGTGTCAGGTATTACTATTATTATTATTATCCTTATTATTTCCAGCTGAGCTAGAACCTTACCTGGAAAAGCAGGATGCTAGAATTTCAAAAGCTCAAAGCGGGAAAATAGCCCAGTGAGGGAATAAGGAAATAAATTGCATATGAGTAGTTAATACAAAATACATCTTATGGTCATTAAGATTAAAATGTTAATATATATCTGTAATATATAAACTATGGAGAGAGACGTAAGTTAACATGAAACTATTTTCTGCAACCTGATAGTAGAGGATTTATCCTTATTCAAAGTTTTGCTCAAAGAGTTGTATAATTCATTTAGTAAACCCTTTTAAAAGTACGAAGAATATATTCAACTTAAAAGTATTTTAAGTAAGGATATTATGCCTTGCGAAATGTGTACTTATGGCAAGAATATGGACAATATTGTAGCTGTTAACAATACATTTGGAAGGTTTGTGGAGAGTAAAATCTAACTTATAAATGATTGTGGGGTATTCTGATGTCATTAATTAAGAAATTACATATAAAAAACCACCAATAAGTGTAATATTTTATGACACTTTATTTATATGAAAAATTGATTCAAAATCTTGAAAGTACACCAAACAATAGAAATAACTTGTTATACTTTTGTGCAACTTTAGCAAAAATGAGTAGAAATTGTCCGACACTAAACACCAGTTTGGATCGAAATTATTTGTCTGTGTTGATATTCACTGAGCCAATAAATACATTTCAATTCTAAACACAAAAATACATCACTTTAGATATATCATCCACCAATTATACATATTAAGAAATTAATAGTAATCGGTCTCCCTATTGTCTTTTTTTTTTCTCTGCTTTGCTTTTGGCTGCTTCAGACGACATCTGACTCCATCAATCAGGAGTACCAATCTAAGATATCTTAAAAGATACCTAATCGAAGAATATATGATGAATCCTGTGTTTTAAACAAACATTTCCTCACGTGAGAAGAAGAACATATTTCAAATTATCATGATACGATATCATAAACGATATTTGTTGTTCCTTTTTTTGTATATTAGATCGTATTCTGTTGGTAGTTCCAGAGTTCATTCAGTCTATGGCGGGCAACGGCATTTTCAGTGTAGGGTAAAATTTAAGTCTACTTAACTTAAAAAGTCTTTACTTTTCCATATCAGGTATAATATATGCATAAAATAAAACAATATACAAAATAAAACATAATTAAAAGTATTGATATCTATATACAAGTATATGTCTCGCTAAAAAGACAAAATTATTTTTTTCTAACAAGCCTACTCCCCTACAGTTGGTATGGTTTGCTGTATTGCCAATAGATGGCGTTTGGAACTTGTTTATAGTTGAAATTATCGGAAATTTTTGTTGAGAGGATTGTCAAGATTTACCACGTGGTCCACTAAATGCATAGAAAAGATGGCAGTACAAATATTGGTCATAATCTCAATGTCAAGTACCTATGAAATGAATTACAGCATTTCACATTTAATTATCAATTAAATTGGCAAAGTTAGCTTTTATTTGGCTAATGCAATTGGAGCTGTAGTGGGAATTTTTTTTCTAATTATGTTGATAAACGATGGTACTCTTCATCATCAAATATTTTTATGATCATAATAACAATAACCTAATTATTTCCCAACTTCATTGTAAAACTATTAAATAGTGATTAGTTAATCTTGGTATCAATACAATCATTGGTCAATATCAATGCCATATTCAAATATTCATATTTTGCAATTGAAATTATGACTTTCTATACTGGCTTGTTTTACAAACGAAATATATTACTTTAATATGCGATAATGGTTGCATTATGATCATATTTAAAAAAGCTGTCGGTCCTAGCTGTGAGTCATACGATATTTTTAGTGGTCCATTGAGAAAATGCAACTGAAGATCACCTTAAAACTACTGTAGATTTTCTATAAATTTCATCAGCATATATTTAAAGTAATTGCAGTTCCTGGAAAACCTTGATGTATATTGCCACTGTAGCTGGTTTCTCTTTTTTTTTTATTAAAAGTGAGTCTGTTGACCACAAAGTAAGTTTGGATTATTTAGATTAATTGGTGAAGATTATGATCGCTTTAAATTTAGCAAGCTGATTCATAATAATTCATTATAATGCAGGTACTATATAACGTGAAGACATTTCTAGATTTGACAAGAAATCCATATTGATTCTTGCCAAATAAAAACCCAGTTTTTTATGCTACATATATATATATATATATATATATATATATATATATATATATATATATATATATATATATATATATATATATATATATATATATATATATATATGAAAGACAATCTAATAGGGTGCTATCAAACCATTTTTCGAATTTTAGCTAAGGAAAAAAGGCTGACTTTTCCAGGGAAGGTTTATAAGATTCACTGAACCACTATAATATTTTTCCCTTTTGAAGATATTGCCATAAGAAATTGTAATAGTGGCTATCAAACCCTATTTAAATTTTAGTTAAGGAGGAAAAGGTGAGTTTTCCAAGGAAGGTTTATTAGAATCACTGATCTATTATGATATTTTTCACTTTTACAGACCAAGATGTAGCTTAACCTCTCATGTTTACATTGTACCAACCGTGTGTCACACAATTGTACATAATTCCTTTTGCATATATTATGCTTGTATCTTCGCTCTTCCCTCGCACTAAACGAACATGAAAATTCATGTCTGCTGTTTCCTCTGTAACATTGTCTGTCTTGTTAACTTGTTATGTCCTGTTGCCTTGAGGTTTTGTATATAAAAGAGAGTGTTCTATAACAATATAACTCAGTTGATTGCATCCTGCCTTTGAGTTCACAACCCTCTCTCGGCCCGTCACAACATCGTAAATGAGAGAGCATCAGTTCACCTTAACAAACAAACGTTTGCGGTGCTACAATTGCTTCCATTTTGAACATTCCTCTCGTGTATGTAAAAACAAACTGCTCTGAGACAATTGTTCTGATCTTGAACATGGATCATGCACGTCTGTTGGAAAGTGCACTAATTATAGCCAGGATCACAAGCCAACAAATAAGAAATCTTCTCAATATCTAACAGAAGAAGCAGTTGTTCGGAAGTCAGATGCAGTGCATATCAGTGTGGGATATGCTAGACGACTTTTAAGATAAACAAAAAGCTATGCAAAAGCCTTAAAAAATGAGGATGCTGAACCTCTAGAGAGAAATGCAACACTACCAGATCAGGTAACGGAAATTTTACACTTCCTAAATCACCTTTTAAATCAAATACAATGTCTCATGATTTGGAATCGGTGAATATTATCATTTTGACAACACCCCCTACCGTTGACTATCTACACCTTGGGTGTACAATTCTGGGTATAGAGTCTTCTGCATAAGCACTATTAAATGCACATGTCATAAAGGAAGTACATAATCCCAATAGCTCTCCATCTTTTAATCGAGATAGAGGGAGACTGGCAACAATCTCCCCTGCAATACGAAATGTAAAAATACCTATTGTAAATACATAGGATATTTTATCGGAAAATAAAGATAATCAATCTGTAAGAAATATGAATATGTTTAAGATTAATGACGAGGTTTACCATCAACCTTGACAACTTGATAAGAAGGCTGCTAAGAAGAAGGTGAAACCAAGCTTAGCAAGACCTACCTTCACGAAGCGAATATCTGAGACTCCCATCAATTCAAAGACACTTGAAAGCAATACTTCAGCAAAGGAGCCTTCGAAAATGTATATTTATCATTTTCTGCTCTATCTTACAGTGGAACTGTCAAGGTTTGAGAGCTAAATATGAAGATCTGAAGCTCCTAATGCATAATCATTCCCCTATAGTGGCATATCTATAAGAAAAAAGGCTATATAATTCTTCAATTCACTCTTGAGCAGTGAGGGGTGATAGACGATTTCTTGGGCAAATTCATCAGTGGGCTCCCTCTTAAGGGTAGTCAGGAGTTCCAACATTCCGTAGCGTTTGCTCTCCACGTTCATGACCCCGAAAGTCTTCGCGTACCATCTGGAAGGCCCTCGCGTACCACTAGTGGTACGCGTACTACAGGTTGGCAACCACTGCTCTAGAGAATGCGTCAAGTACACAATGCCATGTAAACCTGGGGAAGAAGTCATGACGGAAATCTCATGTATGCTTGTCACGACCTTTCCCTCCAAAATTTAGATCTAAGTAATACTCTACAAGCAGTAGGAGTACAAATAGATGTGAATAGGATATATACAATATTCTAATCTTATTTTCCCCTTAATCGTAGTATCTCCTATTTTGATGTGGCTGAGGTGTTCAACCAACTCCCTCAACCATTCTTTCTTCTGTGATATATGAAGAATAAACATTCATAATGGGGAGGAGTCTCTGCAAACTCAAAGAACAATCTGCTAAGATCACTAATAGAAAACTAGGATATATGAGCTATAAACACAGGTGGGCTTACTCACTCTCAAGCTGGCTGGTATATACGTGATTAGGTACCAACAGTTTGGAAACTGACCATTATATTAGCTTTTCAAAACCTAGAAAAGACAGTGTTTGTTGCAAGCTACCAGCCAACGTCTGTGACTTGTTTATGCAAAATTACGGAAAAGAGGATCAGTCTAAGGCTCTAATGGACACTGGAAAAGAACATATTTTATCAAAAAGCATAAGATACTGACTGGAGGTATGGCATCCTTAAAACAGTACATGGCTTTGGTCATTCAGACCTTTTTAAAAAGGCAGTTCTTTTATGTTAGAGTAGGAGTCCTCAAGGTAGTGTGTTAAGGGTTTACTTCATTCGCAAGAGCAGTAAACAGGATTTCTTCCGTGATTCCAGATAACAATATCAGCACACTTTTCGTAGATGAACTTTGATTTCATTTGCAGGACCAAGAAGGGCAGCGTTGAAAGAAAGCTTAAACTCACGATCGATTGAGATATCAGATGGGTAGATCTGAATGGCTTCTAGTTTTACAAGTAAAATAGTTGTCATTTATATCTGTAACATTCGTGGTGTACACACAGACCGAGATCGCGCATCTCAAAGAGCTTTAAATATCCATAAAGTATTGGCCCATATATCATAGGAAGCAGACTAACAGATTATCCTAAGACTTTATAAAGCCCTTATTTCATCCAACTTTTCATATGGATGTGAAATATATTCTTCATCTTCCCTTATGAAGTTGGAGATTTAAGATTCTATTCACCATACTGGCATCAGATTAGCTACAGGTGCTTCTAGGTGATTGGCCTCTGAACTTACATCTCCAGTCTCCTATGATTAGATATTAGTATAGGTTACAGAGGCTTCCCAATTCCCTGCATTTTTAAAACTGTCAATATATATATATATATATATATATATATATATATATATATATATATATATATATATATATATATATATATATATATATATATATATATATATATATAATTTTTTCACACTATGAAGCTCTCTCTACATCCCTAAGCCTCATGGTTCAGAATGAAAATGAAACAACGGCTAAATAGTCTGGGGGTACTATCTTTTTAGTTATAAGCTACCCTTCCCTGGAAACTTCCAGAGGTTACTCTCTGGAAAATGAAAAGATGTAATCTACCTTTTTGGAACATGCATAACAGCGTAGGGTTAATAGATTTATGTTTACGGACAGTTGCAAATCCAATGCTGGCCTTTGATTTGGGGTGTGCAATACTTCTTTAAACTGTAGACACGTGCTCCCTTTAGCCTCATCAATCTTCACAACCGAGGTGTATGCATTCCTAAACGTTTAACTGGGCTCCACAAGGCACTAGAAGAATTGGAAGACTCAGGGCCTACATAGCTGAGGGCTATGAAGCGTGAAGTAGGATAAGATGAATTGAGAAGTATTGATTTAAAAGCTCAAGATAGAGACGGCCCTTTCCGTCAATAGGCTTAGGAGATGATGATGTAGGTCTTCTTACTGATACTAAATAAAATGTAATAAAGAAAGAGAGTAAAATATTAACATTTATAGTGATGCAGAAACAGTCTTGCTGGTTTTGGAAGTTTTCAATCCATCCAACCCTTTAGTTTTATAGCTTTTAGAGTGACCGTTTTTCATAGCACTGAATACATGGAAGTTGTGATATGCCGGGTTTCAGCTCATGAAGGTGTGCCAGTGTTAATAAAATAGCAACACCCTAATGCGCAATAAGCAAATATTTCATGGCAGTTTTATTTGAGAGATGATTAAACCCATACAGTATTTCAACTTAAATACCCCTCTGCAACAATATTCTTGCAATGATACAATTAAGTAATGCAACAGATACATTGCAATAGGGGTAATTTAAAGGTTTCTCTTAAGAAACATTATATTGAAAGGCAATGATGTTCGTAACTTAGTTTTTATTTTATACTGTTTTAGTAGGGTTACATAATTTGTACGACGCAGACGAAAATGGTGACAATTGACAGATTTTCGGACACTGAATACCATCTAAAAAAAATCTACTTAACACTATAGAGAATCCTTGATCTAATAGATATATTAGATTTCTAAACACGAAAGAATGCTTCAATTATATAGCATATCATCCATCAATTAAAAATATTAAGAAACTAATAGTGGATACTGTTCCTATTTTTCTCTATTTTTTACGACTTCAGACAACATCAGCTCTTGGGTCCTTGGCCATCCATCAGTCAGGCGTACCAATGTCTGACACCTCAAAGAACGTTAAAACGAAGAATATACGATGAATTATTTCATTTCATCAAACCTGTCCCTTAGTAAACGAATTTATAGCTTTTGTATGTCTTTTAAATTGTCATGATACAAAAATATAAATGATATAAGATGTTGTCTTTTGATATATTTCATCGTAGTCCGTTGGTAGTTGTGGAGTTCATTCCGTTTATGGCGGGCGACTGCACTTTCGGTATGGGGGAAAATTAAAGTCAACATGACTTAAAAAGTCTTCCTTTTTGTCATATCTGGCATAATATATATATGAAATAAAACATTATACCAAATAAAACATAATTCAAAGATTTAATATCTATATATAAGTGTGAATGTCGCTAAAATGAAACAATATTAATTTTCTAACAAGCTTACTCCCCCAAAGTTGCTATGTTGTTTTCAGCAATCAATAGATGGCGTTGGGAGTCTTGTTTATAGTTAAAATTATCTTTAATTTTTGTTGGGTGGAAGGCCGAGATTGGCCACGTGGTTCCTTATATATGTAGACGAGATGGCGGGACAAATATTGGCAATACTCTTTTCACGTGATCAACATAGTTTTTATTTTGTGATTGTAGTTTGATTTTCGATAGGAATAAACATATATTTATACTGAATAACGATAGTTCTCTTCAATATCATCCATTCATATGATCATAAACATATTAGATAACAAATTTCCTCATGACATTTTAAAAGTATCAAAGAGAGATTTGATGATTAAAGTTCCAATGTTGAATTTTATTAACCTGCAATAGCTTATTTGAAGATTCATATTTCATAACTGGAATCATATCTCTTCGCATTAGCCTTATCTTATTTTATCTTATCTATGATAATGGTTGCAATTTAGTTTGATTCTTATAAGCCATGATTTTAGTGGAATAAAAAAAATCACTTGAGAAATTCTTCTGAGTTTTCTAACATTGTTATCTTCATTCGAAGTAGCACTTGAAATCACAATGAAACTGGTTTTACTTATCAATATTTATTTTAATAAGAAATAGATCTTTATATGGCAAAACCATATAGAATGTGATACATTAAAACCTCATGGGGAAAGTTGATTACTTATTTCCCTATGCTGTTAGCTTCAAACAATTGTTCTAAAATGTTTGTTAGAGACTAATATTAAAAACTCTGCCAGCTCCAGATAATATCTAATGAGTTATAAAACCTTATTTTAATGGTGTTACTGTCTTAATTATTCATGGCTACTCTTGTGATTTATTCATTTCCTTATTTCCTTTCCTCACTGGGATAGTATTCCATGTTGGAGCCCTTGGGCTTATAGCATCCAGCTTTTTCAGCTAGGGTTGTAGCTTAGCTAGTAGTAATAGTAATATAATAAAATCTTCAAGATGGTCTCTGTGACAATTGCTCAATTGCAGTTTACTCATAACGCTTAAAACTAGAGGAGCACTTAGAGCGCAAACCTCCACCACGGCAGCTTATTTTTCGACCCTTTGTTCAACCTTGACCTTGAACTTTGACCTTAACATGGATATTCGCGCACTTGAATACGAACCAAGTTTGAAGTCTCTGTGACAACGCTGTCCACAACGCTGTCCAAACTTATGGCTGATTACGTGAATTGGACATTTTGCTTGGCTGTGACCTTGACCTTTCAAAATTTAACTATTCCAAGCTTTTTACATAACAGGAAATCCATGCAAGTTTCATTACTCTACTATTGAAATTGTGGCCAGGAAGCTGTTCACAAACACAAACACACAAACAGGGGGTAAAACATAACCTCCCTCCAACTTCGTTAGCCGAGGTAACAAACATAAACTGTCTGATACAATCACTAATGAATGAAAATATCTCCTGCAATTTAAGTCATATATTAGAATACCAGTTCAAATAACAGGTCTCCTGTAGAGTCTATTCACATCCAAATGAATTTATCGTCTCGCTTTCAATTCGTACTTTTATCAGAGTGGTCATAAATCCTCTCAACTGAAGGACATCATAATTACAAGGAGAAATACTAGCTAACATATCATCGGGGGTGAAATATGGAGCCACTTGTCATCGGCATATGATGATTCTGAAACGCCCTTTTTTTTTTTTTTTTTTTTTTTTTTTTTTTTTTTTGAAGCAATGTGATTAAACTCTTCGATGAGATGAATCGATGAATGATGTATAATTGGATGAGAGTTGAAGGTGCTATTTTTCATTGGATTGCTTCTATGGTGTTTTAGAGAGAGAGAGAGAGAGAGAGAGAGAGAGAGAGAGAGAGAGAGACTATGTTTGAACTTGTTTATATATTATACAGTATATCTTATGAAATTTGATATGATGATATATAACATAAGTTTTTCTATATTCTATGTAACATATGATAACAACAAACTCAGCTGTTTTAGTCTACTGCAGGACAAAGGTCTCAAACATTTCCTTATTCATGTTTGGGGGTATGGCCAGTTTTCCTCACCAAGCTGACTTGTGCGGATTGATGATGGCAGGTGATTTTCGTCCGATTGCTCAAAGCAAACCAACCTAGTATGGATGGCCCTGATTAGTATAGCTTTGCTGATCGTGGCAATATAAAAACCCTTACACTACGTTAAGGTATCCCACTCAGAAAGAGTATATGTAACATACTATCATGAAAATTATAACAGTACTTTATATCAACTTTTTGAATTACAAGATAGAACGCTCAATAGAATTTTAGATGATTTGAGATAAAATTGATGGAATATGAAGAACTTTCTCATTCATTGTGAATAATATCGTTATAAGAAATAATATGGTTAGAGATATTTCTTCCAATCATTTTACAATGAAGGAAGTAAATTAGTTAATATTCCATTGAATAAACAAACATTTAAGTTAAAAATCGCAGCGTTAGAGATGTTTCTTCCAAATATTTTACAATGAAAGATGTGAATTAGTTAATATTATTATGAATAAGTAATATTCAATATATAAGAAGATTTTTACTAGGCCTACAAGTGATTCTGAATAGGAAAAATAAGAACAAAAAAGGTTGAAAGGGTAGAAAGGAAAAGAGAAGATACATAGGTGTGAAAGATAGTTTAGAGAAAATAATGAATGATAGAGATGGAGACAATAGAAAAACATAAAAAAATATGAATATAAAAATATAAGAAACAAATGAAGAATGTGAATTATCTAATATTCCTATTATTAAACTTGAGTTTAATAGATTTTTTTCTTATGATTACAGAGCATAAAACAAATTCTAACAAGACTTGCATTTAATTCTTTGAAGTGTTTCTGTAAAACTGAAGTGATTCGAGAAAAATGACATCACATCAGAATGATAATTATACATTTTCTTCTTCTTCTTCTTCTTCTTCTTCTTCTTCTTCTTCTTCTTCTTCTTGTGTGTCATCTCCCAGAGGCAAAGTGTCTCTCCATCACCGTTGGCATAAATCTCCTTAAACCCAGGAAAGGGATAATTCGAGCTGTTAAACTCTCCTTAACTACTCTAACGACTCCCATTTCAAGAGAGAGAAGCAGTTTGTTGAGTCAGCATCTTTTAATGGCTTTTGGTACCCGCCATTAACTTTGGGGTTTTTTCACAAACCCAGAAGGAAATTTGAAATCGACGCCTACCACTTTTTACCTGTCTGATTCAGGGTGACATGGCAGCTTCAAATTCCATTAAAGAGTATTTTGATCTTCTTAATTAGTTGGTCCTTACTTCATACTACTTGAAAAGGGTAGGCAGGGGTAGTGGGGTAGTTGGGAGAGGGGGGGGGGGGGGGCTAGGGTAGTAGTGGAAAGGGGTTACAGGGTTCAGGAGAAGGCCTTCAACTTTCTAACTCAATGCAAACTTATGAAAAGGTCTTGACATGACGAAAAGATTGGCGAACTTCATTGAAAAGTCAGGTTTCGAAACTCCGGAGTTTTTCAAATATAACGTAGTGAATCATTTTCCCGCTTTTTTATTTATGAAGCAGGGAATATAATTCTGATATTGCAGGTATTTTCTGCAAAAGGTATGATAGGAGACTATTGCTGGAATTCAGTTGATGATATTCTCAAAATCTACCACTTTTCTCAATCATTTCTCTGAATATGAAGTCTCTGGTGAATTAAGCTTGTCGCTTAGAGTTATTCTTTACTCATTTCAAGCATACCTCGATTAGTTTTTTCTTATTCTTATTCATTAGTAGAAATCCAGTCAACTACTTTTGCATTCAGATCACCAAGCAGTCTCTCTCATTCTAACACCCAAAATCACTGAAGATAGTATCTTCACCTAATTTGTCAATATATATTCTTTGCTCATGTCAGTAATATCTAGATTAGATTTTCTCTTATTCTTATACATTAATAGAAATTCAATCAACTACTTTTGCATTCAGATCACCAAACAGTCTCTCTCATTCTAACACCAAATATCACTGAAGATAGTATCTTTATACAATTTGTCACTATTCTTTGCCCATTTCAACAATATCGAGATTATTTTTTCTCTTATTCGTATTCATTGATAGAAATCCAGTCCTTTACTTTCCTATTCAGATCACCAAGCAGTCTCTCTCATTCTAATGCCAAAATCACTGAAGATGGTATCTTCCCCTAATTTGTCAATGTTTATTCTTTGCTCATTCCAGTAATATATAGATTAGTTTTTCTCTTATTTCTATTCATTGATATGAATCGAGTCAATTACTTTTGCATTCAGAACACCAAGCAGTCCTAGTCATTCCTATTAAGATTCACAGAAGGTGATCACTATTGATTCTACATTTTAGCAGATGGAGTCAGGTAACCATAATGTAATATCACCTCTCCTGATAATGATTCCCAGAGGTTAGTGTGTGAAATTCTTCAAAGTGTCACGTGATGACTTCTTGTATTGTTTCTCAACAAAT
>NW_027168805.1:0-2500 GCF_036898095.1 Palaemon carinicauda | reverse complement strand
AATCAGACCACAAATTTGATAAGTTTTAATTGCCTTTTGATTACAGGTACCTTCAGTGGTTTCCTCAATTCTCTTGAACGTCATGATTTGTTGAATTGATACATTGAGAACTATAAGGAAACTCAGTAGAGCGCAGACTTCTGCCGCGGCAGCTTATCCCTCGACCTTTAGCTCAACCTTGACCTTAACCTTTGTCTTTAACATGTATATATAGGCGTGGATTTTAATACACTCAAATATGGACCCATTTTGAAGTCTCAGTGAAAGCGAGGTCAAAACTTATGGCTGATTATGTGAATTGGACATTTTACTTTTCCTTGACCTTGACCTTTGACATTGAATATCCAAAATTTAATCCTCTCCAGCTTCGTACATAACAGTTAATCCCTGCAAGTTTCATTACTCTACGATTAATATTGTGGACAGGAAGTTGTTCGTATACAAAAATCACACATATAAACAAACGCAAAAAACAGGGACGAATTGATGATTTATTGTTAAAAGTTTAATAAATATTATAGTGAAAAAAAAACACACCATACCAATTAATTGCTGATTATCTCACTTGTTATGAGCACACTTTTCAAATATATCTAAATATATCTTATTTGTTATTATTATCTCAGTAGAATCATACAGTTTAAAGTACAATATAATATCAAATGTTTGTTTGTTTATTGTAATCAATTCGATTTGCATATAAAGTATACTGAATTTTTTCTCCAAAACTATAAGCATTTTGATTTTTAAACTAAGGTTGTAGCTTAGCAAGTAATAATAATAATAATAATAATAATAATAATAATAATAATAATAATAATAATAATAATAATAATAATAATAACAACAACAACAAAAACAAAAAACAATAATAATAATAATAATAATGATAATAATAATAATAATAATAATAATAATAATAATAATAATAATTTTATACGATATCAATTTTCTATTTTTCATCATTAACTACTCCATATTATAAAACCTTTTCTGCATTTTTGTCATTTCAGAAGAATATTTTTCCATTTTCCGTAATTTCAACTAACACCTATAGTCAATTTCTTTTAATGAGGCGCATTTGCACCGACTCGTAGCGGTGCCCTTTTAGCTCAGAAAAGTTTCCTGATCGCTGATTGGTTAGAATGATCTTGTCCAACCAATCAGCGATCAGGCAACTTTTCCGAGCTAAAAGGACACCGCTGCGAGTCGGTGCAAATATGCCTCGCAAAAAAAATCGATTATAGATTCCCTTATCTCTCATTTCAAGGGGTTGCTATGGCCTGATTGGTAACGTCTCTGCCTGGTGTTTGCCAGTCGGGGGTTCGAGTCCCGCTCAGACTCGTTAGTGCCAATATTGTCTGCAACCTTACCATCCTTGTGAGCTAAGGCTAGGGGGTTTTGGAGAGCCTATAGGTCTATCTGCTGAGTCATCAGCAGCCACTGCCTGGCCGTCCCTGGTCCCAGCTTGGGTGGAGAGAAGGCTTAGGCGCTGATCATATAATATATGGTCAGTCTCTAGGGCATTGTCCTGGTTGCTAAGGCAATGTCACTGCCCCTTGCCTCTGCTCTTCACGAGCGACCTTTAGAGCCTTTAAGGCTAAAAGAGAAGTTTAAATCACCTATGGATTACCAGGTAAGGTGCTCAGGTGTTCTCCAACTCATCTCCAAAAACCCTTCAAGAATCATAACTTGAAAAAAAAAAAAAACGTTTTCTCTATCTCCAACTCCTTACCCTCCTTCTTACGTGGAATAAACAACCCTCCCCTTCCTCTCCCATCCCTTATAGTACCTTCCTCCTCCTCCTCCTCCTTGAACGTCACCTACACTCTCTCGAGAGGGATTTGCTCTACGACATGCGTAATGGCATCGTTAATGGAGGGGGAAAAATGTCTGTTCCAGGCGTTTCATGGTGTCACCGAAAACGGAAGTTATGTAGGATCGCAAACCGATTTTGCGGAAGAAGAAGAAGAAGAAGAAAACAAGAAGAAGCTGAACTTTCCTTGGAGGTTTTATATATATATATATATATATATATATATATATATATATATATATATATATATATATATATATATATATATATATATATATATATATATATATATATAAATATATATATATATATATATACATACATACATACATACATACATACATATATATATATATATATATATATATATATATATATATATATATATATATATATATATATATATATATATATATATATATATATATACACGCGATTGAAAACAGACGATCCACAATAACATCATTGAACAAAGACGGTATTCCTGAGAGAGAGAGAGAGAGAGAGAGAGAGAGAGAGAGAGAGAGAGAGAGAGAGAGAGAGAGATCTGGTTGTGATATGGCATTCATACATGACTAATTAAGGGAAGGTTGGATGCTCGCTAAATGCTCTTCATGTGATTTGAAAGTGGGAAGCTGAGGATTATTATTATTATTACTATTATTATTATTATTATTATTATTA
>NW_027168804.1:57500-287589 GCF_036898095.1 Palaemon carinicauda | reverse complement strand
TCAGGCAGGCCCCGTTGTGGTGTGTACTCCGAAGGATCGCCCAATCCCCTTCCCTCCAGAGGGAGTCTCTGACACAGCAGCTGTCAGTAAGCAGCCATGGTTTAGGTCCCTTATCAGAGCTGTCAAACCTGCCTTCTCTGAGATGGGCCTCAAATCAATGGCAGCTCCGACCCCACTGAAGAGGAAGAGAGGAGTAGAAGTCGTGGTAACTTCTCCCAGGGCCAAGCTGGCTCCTAGGAAATCCTTGAGGAAGGCTCCCTCCCCCCCTCAGACTTTCTCTCCATCTCCTTTGGACGAGGATTTTCCGTCTTCAGGGGAGTCTACCGAGGTGAGACATTCTCCCATCGCACCAATGGGAGAAACCCCACCTCGAGCAGGAGAATCGTCTCGAGTTGGGGTGGAGATGAGCCCCAGACTTCGTTATTGGAGTCCTGTATCTCTCCTAGGAGGGAACCTAAGGACCCTAAGACCATCCCCAAGTCGTCTTCTAGGATTCGACCAGAGCCAACAAGACCCGCAGAGAACGTCCATGTGTCCCCCTAAGTAGAGCCTTTGGGGACGGGAGACTTTGCTGCCAGTTCTCCAGGAGGAGAGCAACAGCAGTCAGAGCATGCCTTCTGGCAGTTTCTGACCCTGATGAGGCATCAGGGTCAGTGCGGCTTTGCCCTTGTCCCAAGGGGTGAAGAGTGCCAGGGATAAGGTTGAGGGCCAGCTCTTCGAGCTCGCCTCCTCTAGCTGTTCCACTGCCAGCAACAAGCTCCTCCCTCCTCCTCGCATCCACCAGAGGAGGTACTTTGAGATCATGGAGGAGTCTTGTTTGGCTCTTCCCTTACACCACTCTGTGGAAGAGCTGACCAAGGGAGTCCCTCTAGAGAGGCTCTCTAGCCGGCAAGTGACTTTCTCGGCGACAGAGATCCTAAGTCAGGAGAAGGTTGCGAAGTGTGCCATGCAGGCTACTTCGTGGCTGGATGTATGGCTGGGGTCTCTTGGCATCCTGTTGCGATCCGAGGACCTGTCTAAGGAGAGCACCAGGAAAGCCCTGGATACCTTCCTCCTTTCGGGCACCCGCACCATTGAGTTTCTGGCCCACCAAGTTTCGAACTTGTGGGCCAATTCCATCTTAAAACGACGTGATGCGGTGGCAGAAAGGTTCCACACGAAGGTCCCAGCCGTCGAAGTCAGCAGGCTCAGACATTCTTCCCTCTTGGGAAAGAATCTGTTTTGAGCCGAAAGATGTGGAACAGGCAGCTGAGAGGTGGAGGAAATCCAACCAGGACTCTTTCCTCCAGAGGGCTCTCACATCAAAGCCCTATAAACCTCCAGCACCTCAACAACCTCGCCCGTCCAAGACGACGAAACCGGCAGTGGCAACAAAGACGACGGTGTCCAAAAAGCAGCCCTTTCCTATCAAAGACAAGAAAGGCAAAAAGTCCTCCAGGGGAGGGAAAAATCCTAGAAGGAGTGGCCGAGGCCGCAAACGCTAGGATTGGCAATCCCCCTGCATGTCCACCAGTGGGGGGATGCCTACAAAGTTGCGCTATCAGGTGGCAGCAACTCGGGGCCGATTCCTGGACGATTTCCGTAATCAGTCAGGGATATCGCGTCCTGTTCACAACATCTCTACCTCCCCTGACAGCGGATCCAGTGTCGTTGAACTCCTTTGCCATGGGATCGGCAAAGGGGCAAGCCCTACGGGCAGAAGTCGAGACCATGTTAAAGAAGGGCTCTCTCCAGGAGGTCGTCGACGGTTCCCCAGGCTTCTTCAGTAGGTCGTCGACGGTTCCCCAGGCTTCTTCAGTTGACTCTTTCTTGTAAGGAAGGCGTCTGGAGGCTGGAGACCAGTCATCGACCTCTCAGTTCTGAACAGGTTTGTCAAAGAAACTCCGTTCAGCATGGAGACAGCAGACACGGTCAGACTTGCAGTGAGACCACAAGACTTCATGTGTACACTGGACCTGAAGGACGCGTACTTCCAGATCCCAGTCCATCCGTCTTCAAGGAAGTACTTAAGATTCAGCCTAGACAACAAGATCTACCAGTTCAAGGTGCTTTGTTTCGGTCTCTCCACAGCACCTCAGGTATTTGCCAAAGTGTTCACCCTGATTTCTTTGTGGGCACACATGATCGGCATCCGTCTCCTCTGTTATCTTGGACGACTGGCTGATCCTGGCAGACTCGGAGTCGACCCTTCTTCAACACCGAGACAAGCTTCTAGGAATTTGCCAAGATCTAGGGATCATAGTAAATCTCGAGAAGTCTTCTCTGCTTCCAATTCAACGACTGGTATATCTAGGCATGATATTGGATGCCAATCTCCACAAAGCCTTCCCATCAGACGACAGGATAGCAAGGCTGAGGAGGGTCGCAGACCCTTTCCTCAGACGGGAAGAACTCCCAGCCCAATTGTGGTTACGTCTCCTCGGTCACCTTTCTTCCCTGGCCCGTCTAGTTCCAAACGGTCGCCTCAGGATGAGATCTCTGCAATGGCGACTCAAGTCCCGGTGGAATCAAGGACACGATTCCACGGACGTCTTGGTCCCTATGGGTCCTGCGGAACGGACGGACCTTCAGTGGTGGGTGACAGACGAGAACCTACGAAAGGGAGTGGATCTTCTCGTCCTCCCCCCAGATTTGATGTGGTTTTCGGACGCCTCAAAGAAAGGGTGGGGGGCCCATGTTCTGAACCACAGGACCTCAGGCCTGTGGTCAGAATCAGAAAAGTGCCTCCACATAAATCTGCTAGAAATGGCGGCCGTATTCCTGGCACTTCAACAGTTCCAACAGTACTGTACCTGGCGGGTCACACCGCGGTAGTGGCTTACATCAACAAGCAGGGAGGTACCTTTTCAGAGCAGCTATCCCATCTTGCAGTAGAGATACTGAGATGGACCGAAGTCCGCTCGATTCCACTGTCAGCTCGCTTCATTCCAGGCCAGAGGAATGCGCTCGCCGACATTCTGAGCAGGGCTTCCCAGATAGTGAGTACCGAGTGGTCTTTGGATCGTCTACTGTAGTAGCCAACAAAGTCCTGACTTTGTGGGGTTCCCCGACGGTTGATCTGTTTGCAACAGCTTTGAATTTCAAGCCTCCGCTGTACTGCTCCCCAGTCCTGGACCCCAAGGCACTCTGGCAAGATGCCTTCCAACAACGGTGGGACAACATCGACGTATACGCCTTTCCCCCGTTCTGTCTGATGAGGAGGGTGCTCAACAAGACCAGAATATCGGTCAACCTGTCTATGACCTTAATAGCTCCGCTATGGCATCACGCAGAGTGGTTTCCGGACCTTCTGCAGCTCCTGACGGAACTCCCGAGAGAACTTCCTCCACGACACGAGCTACTCAAACAACCACACGCCAACATCTTTCACAAGGCCGTAGCTTCGCTGTGGCTTCACGCCTGGAGACTATCCAGCATCTCCTCGCAGAGAGAGGCTTTTCGCAACAAGTTGCTGAAAGGATGTCTGGATACCTGCGAAAGTCATCCGCAGGAGTCTACCAGGCAAAGTGGAGAGTTTTCTGTGGTTGGTGTCGTGGAAGGGGTTTCCCTCCACTCGATGCCACTATTCCAGCAATAGCGGAGTTTCTCGTGTATTTGCGGGAGGAAATGCGCCTTTCAGTCTCGGCAGTGAAAGGCTATCGCTCAGCCTTAAGTCCTGCCTTCAGGTTCAAAGGAATGGACATTTCTTCTTCGCTGGAACTTTCTCTACTCATACGAAGTTATGAACTTTTCCTGCCCTCAGTCGGAAGTGAGACCTCCTCCATGGAACGTGGTTCGAGTTCTCAGATCTCTCTTAAGAGACCTCCCTTCGAACCATTACGCCAGGCTTCTGATCGCCACCTGACTTGGAAGACGGTGTTCCTACTTGCTTTGCCCTCGGCCAAGCGAGTCGGCGAACTTCATGGTCTCTCGTATGACATCGCCCATTTAAGGGGATGGGGGAGGTGGGGAGATATTGTTCAGATTCGTCCCTGAGTTTGTAGCTAAGACTCAAAATCCAGGAGTGACGGACCCTCGGTTCGACTCTTTCCGGATATCAAGTCTTCGTTCTGTAACAGGTGACCCAGAATATCTCCTACTGTGCCCAGTGAGGAGTCTGAGGCTCTATCCTAAGGGAACAGCTG
The DNA here is from genome assembly GCF_036898095.1 of Palaemon carinicauda. Classification (NCBI taxonomy): domain Eukaryota; kingdom Metazoa; phylum Arthropoda; class Malacostraca; order Decapoda; family Palaemonidae; genus Palaemon; species Palaemon carinicauda. The sequence continues at coordinate 283,465 of NW_027168804.1, read as the reverse complement.
CAATTCGTCCGCGGGTGCAGGCATTGTTTGTTAGCACCAGAAGGACGAAGAAGAAGGTCACTAAGAACACTATCTCAGCTTGGATTCGCAGGGTTATCCATCATTCCCTGAATCCCGACCCTTCTCCGTCACGTCGCCTTAGAGCACACGATGTCAGGGGCATAGCTACGTCCCTGGCCTTCAAGAAGAATTACTCAGTGACGCAGGTTTTACAAGCACGGGTATGGAAGCGTCAGACGACCTTCACAGCCCACTACCTGCAAGACGTGACGCACAGGAGGCTCGATACCCTCTCTATCGGCCCTGTGGTGGCTGCACAACAGCTGGTTTAAACCTCAGGCTCCTTAATGGACAAGTAGCAGAGGGTTGAGGGCATTGTTACCCGGTTTTAGTCTGCATGAATGAAAAGGTATGCCTGGCCCTTATTCTTTTCTTCATTCTCCCCTCTCTTGGGGAAAGCAGCATCCTGGGTTCTCTGCACAGCTGACTTCAAACCAGTGCAGGTAAACCATGTTTCCTTGGGTTCCTAATATTAAGTTAATATTGTCACATCCCCATACCATTACGAGGTGGTATTGGGAGCGTCCTATCCTGGAATTCCATCTAAAGGACTTCAGGTCAACTTCCTATGACGAGTCACACTTCATTCCTTCATACACAAGCTTACGTAGGCCGCGGCCCTTGCAGAGCAAGGCACTTGCGAGGTGCAGGGACTCCTTATCTTTGAGTACCAACACTCAGATACTTAGTCCCCGGGCAAAAAGCCAAAAGCCAGTAATGGCTGGGACTTACCACCCTACCTAAGGGTTGAGTCACCCATATTAAATAACGTGGTTTGTATTTCAGTTACGGAACAAATGACAAATTCGTAGATAATTTTTATTTTTCCTAACTATACAAACCTTAGCTATTTAATCAAACTTGCCCGCCAGCCCTGTCCCCCGGGAAGTCCTACCTCTAAGCAAAGTGAAGTATTCACAGGTGTGTGAGGGGGGGAGGGGTAACAAGCTACTACCCCCTCGCTAACTAGTGAGGGGTTAGTAATGCCTCGTTAAAATTCTAATGGCTCGTCATTTCAGCTACGCCGAAAGTAATACTCCATATTAAATAGCTAAGGTTTGTATAGTTAGGAAAAATACAAATTATCTACGAATTTGTCTTATTTTCTATGCAAAACGTCATAAAAATATTACACAGCTGTAAAGATAAATCTATTAGGTAAACCCCATACTAATGTATGGGTGCTCCAAATATAATGTGTACATCAGTTTCGTGAATAGGTTTCCTGATGACACACTGCCCTTACAAAATCTCTGTCGTTCATGTGGTGCCAACTTATTGCCTTATGATAGGCCCTATAATGGCAGTGAGTTGGTAATGGAATTTGATTTATATCTTGAATAATTGTATAGTATTATTTTTACCAACTGAATTGCTTATAAATGAATTTATGAAAAAATACTGTACACAGCTCAGAAACAATCAAAATTCAAGACACTACATGGTGTTGATGAGCGACGACACCACAGTAGTGGCTTATATTCCAACAATCAAGGATATACTTTTTCACATCCACAGCACCTATGCCAACTAGCTGGGGAAATGCTAAGGTGGACAAAGACAACTTGGCGCTCTTTCAGCTCTGCTCATCCCGTACAATGGAGATGTTCTTGTGGACAATCTGAGTAAAGTGACTCATATAGTTGGCTCTGATTGGTCTTCGGATCATCAAGTACTCAACAGAGTCCCGATTTTGTGGGTTTCATCGACGGTAGACCTGTCCGAAACTTCTCTGGTCGATATGCTTATGTACTGCTCGTTAGTACCTTATCCCCAAGAACTTGGCAAGAGGCTTTCCAACAACAGGGGGACAGCATAGATATCGATGCATTCCTTCCCCTTTCTTGGTGGCCTAGTGTAAAAATTACTCAACAAAGAAGGGCATGCAAGCCTGTCAATGACACTCTTAGCTCTGATGTTGCATCAGGCAGAATGGATTCCAAACTTTTTACATCTGTTCTCAGAGGTGCCGAGGGACTCCCTTTTTTATGATCTTCGCTGACAACCACATGGGAAGTTTTTCCTTAAGTCGTAGAATTCCTTATGACTTCATACCAGGATGTTATCCAGCATTCCCTCTCGAAGAAAGACTTTGCGCAACCTGGTGCGAAAAGATGTCTGGTTACCTTCAGGAATCATTAACCAACTTCTACCAGGCAAAGCGGACAGTCTTTTGTGGTGGATATAGTGGAAGAGTATCGCTACTATCGACACCACTACTTCAGTGATACCGGAGTTTCTTTGACACCTCCGGGAGGAGACTTTACTCAGTCTTGACAGTCAAAGGCTACCGCTCAGCCTTAAGACGGAAAGGGTTTTCCTCTTTGTTGTAAATGTCTATCCTCATACGGAGTCTTGAACCTACCTGTCCTCAGCTGGAAGTTAGACCGCCCACATGGAACATAGTGTACTGCAATCCCGGAAAGGAGCCCCCTAGGTGCCGCTGTGTCAGACATCAGATCTTCACATGACGCTTAAGACGACTCCTGCTTGCCTTAGTATTGGCCAGGAGAATTAATTGACGGCACTTCCTTTTTTACGACGTCGACATCTCCCATTTTAAGGGTTGGGGTACAGGTAATGCTCGACTTAGTTCCTGAGTGTGTCGCAAGACCCAGAATCCAGAAGCAACGGATCCCAGATTTGAGCCCTTTTGGATTGAGAGTCTTCATGATATAACCGATGATCCACATCAACTGCTTCTGTGCCCTGTGTGGGCACTAAGGTTTTCCTTTAAGGAACATAAGGAGCTTGCCCATGTGTGGAAAGGAGGTTTGTCAACACCGGGGAGGTTACAATTAGAGTCACAAAGAATACGATCTCAGCTTGGAATCACAAGGTCATAAAGCACCCTCAAATCCTGACTCTCCTCCGCAACTACCAAAACCAAGAAATCACATTGTTAGAGGCGTAAACATGCCCCTAGCGTTTAAGAAAACTACTACTCTGGCGCAAGTTCTATGAGTGGGCGTGTGGAAGCGTTAGACGACCTTTACCGCCCATTTCCTGCAAGATGTAACCCATAGGAACAGGGAGATGTTCTCCATTGGACCTCTGGTGGCTGCACAATAAGTGGTTTAAACACCTCAAGCTCCTTGATGGACAAGTAGCAGACGGTGGAGGGCAGCGTTACCTGGTAGCAAGTCTGGGATGACTGATAAGAAAGAGTGACTGAACTCTTCTTTCTTTCATCTTCCCCTCTCTTGGGGCACAGCACCTACAGTGCCCTTCAAGCTGGTCTCCACTGTCTGCAGGTATAACCACTTCTCTTGTGTAACCTGATAAACTGTATGCACATATATTTGTTACGTCTCCATATTCCCAAGCAAGGTGGGAATTAGGCAATATTTATGGTTTGTTCAAGAAGTCCAAGGACTTTGAGAATTCTCACCTGGACATATCACATTGGTAGTATCACACAATCACATTGGTTGCTCATGCCGCTAACGCGTATACATGCATGGAAATTTAACAAGGTGTCAGGGCTATTCCTCCATAAAGTGTGAGTAGCACAAAGGAATACCCTGTGTCAAAAGAGTAAGGGGTCCTACATCTGACTGTCTGGCCTGTCTTAGAAGTGCCTTATTTCATGTAATGGTAGTATCTCGATATGCAATTGATGCCTTATTCAACCTACTTCTGCCTTTGTCTCTTGATAATTTAGTGATGCCTCAAGCAACTCCCACTTCCAAAGATGGAGCATATGCTACAGTTTAATCAAAGAGCAACTACCTTTTTATCCTATTCTGGGAAATGTGATTACAGCAACTTCTAATTAATTCTCTACCTCACTCTTATCCATGTTAAATGTATTTGTGGGTTATTAATTAGCATGTATTTTATAGTTGTCTTTGAAGGTAAATGATATTTTGATGGTAGCACTGCTGGTGTTTTGTTGACTCTTTCATTATATATCCCTTAGTGAGTAGTTTTAAACATTTGATTGTTCCGTAACTGAAATACAAACCACGCTATTTAATATGGGTATTACTTTCGGCGTAGCTGAAATGACGAGCCATTATAATTTTAATGAGGGTTTACTACCCTATTGCTAGTTAGTGGGGGGTAGGGAGGGGTAGCTTGCTAAACCCCCCCCCCCCCCCCTCACACACACCTGTGATGAGCTCACTTTGCTTTTGGCTCGGGTGACGATCGGACGTGTCCATTCCCACCCTCGCCTACATTGACAGCCATTGATCTTTGTTTGCTTTTTCTTTTTGACAGAGTGTTTGGAAGTTGGCCTCTACAATGCGGAAGTGTCCCGGTTTACCTGACCGCCCTTTTGGTACTTATATGTCGGCGGTCGCACCGACCCTCACACCTTCTGTCCTTTTTGTAGGGGTCAACGGTGTGACAGAGATGAAGTATGCGGTGAGTGTAGGGAGTGGTCTACCTCCCAGTGGGAGAGGTTTTCCCGGCACCGGAAGAAGTCCAAACGGGATATTTCTCTTCAAGGGTTTCCTTGAAGAGAGAAAATCCCAAGGACTCTTCCTCCGTAGCCAGGACCTCCTCCGTAGCCAGGACCTCCTCCGTAGCCAGGACCTCCTCCGTAGCCAGGACCTCCTCCGAAGTTCCCACTCGATCGGTCTCTTCCGAGAGGCCGTCGAGTGGTAGCGTAGGCCGCATTTCTGTTAACCAATCTCAGGGTTTGGGAGAGGGAGTTGCCTCCCATAGCGAGGCAGCTCCTCCTCCTCCCCCGGCGAGGATTTTAATTTGTCTAATGATAACGTGTCTAACAATGATTTGTTACAGCTTTGGGCTTCCTTGGGGCGTCAGGGCTCGCCCTCCAAGGAAGCCCTGTTTGACATAATCAGGTTGGGAGCTGCTGTCAAACAGTCGCCGGTGGTAGCAGAGGTTGATCCTCTGTCTATCGTCGACGTTGTTGTGGCAGAGGCTTCTGACGAGTTAGGTCAAACCTCTGCTTCAGTTGCTGATGTAGCTGAAGGCTTAGTTCCCCCCTCCGAACATCTTTCGAGGGAGGAGCTAAGTCCAACAGTCTCTCCTGCAGGTGTTTCTCTCCCTCGGGGGAGTTCACTAACAGAGACTCCTCTTCGGAGGACTGCCGATGGTCTGCCTGCTGCTCCCAGAGGACGTATCAGACGCAAAGCTAGCTCTCCTATTCGCCGTAGAGGCCTTCCTTCACCCCACAAGGGTGTTAGGAGGCGCCTCTTCGGTTCTTCACCTTCGCAGTCCCCCGCAGAGGATCCTCCACACCGTGCACCAACCGTTACAGCTGCATCCCTGGACCTCTCTGCAGATCGTTCGCGATCTCCTTCACCTGCCAGACCTGCTGACCTGCCGTCTCCGTTCCTGGCCGCTGATGCGCTGTGGGCGCCCACTCACCCCCTTATCAAACGGGCATTGGTCCCTTCGGGGCAAAAGGGACTTTCTCACATTGTGACTAATTCCTTTAAGCGCCAGGTATCCCCTGTGCGCCAACATTCTCCTGCGCGCCCGCGTGCAAGCACTCTCCTGCTGTTCCGGAGATATCACACTAGCGATCACCAGTTCCAGGGACAACGCGCCAGCGATCTCCTGTTCCTGAGACAACGCGCCCGCGCTCTCCTGCTCGCCAGCGCTCACCTGCGCGCCAGCGATCTCCTGTACGCCATCGATCACCTCCTCTCCAGCACACATCTGAGCGCCCTCATACTGATGCGCGCCATGCGCGCCCACGATTTCCTGCTCGCCAGCGCTCGCTCTTCTCCTACGCGCCAGCGTTCTCCTTCGCGCCCACGATCTTCGGATCTGGGCGCAGGAGGGAAGATTCTTTCTCCTTCTCGCCAGCGATCTCTATGCGCCACCTAACACCGACGTGCCATCGAACCCTGCCTGCGCTTACGCGCCATCGCGCACACCTGCACGTTCTCCAACTCTTGATGTGCGCCCACCTGCGTGCCCACCCGCTAAGGGTTTTTCCCCTGCGCGCGCGAACGCTTGTACAGCCTACTGCGTACAATCTACATTCTCCAGAACGAGCCCACGCCCTCCATCGCCTGCGCGCCATCGCTCGCCAACGCGCCCACTCGCCGACGCGCCCCCTTGCCCGTGCGCCATCGCTCGCCCGCTCGCCATCATCTCCACGTGGCGTTGGATTTGGGATATGTTTTCCAAATTTTAATCGAAGTATTAGATTACCTAACCAAGCATCCATTTTTACAGCTGAATGCTATGCTATTTTAATGGCAGTCAAGGAAATCTTCCGGATACCTCATAAAGATTATGTTATTTTTAGCGACTCCTTGAGTGTATTAATGGCAATGAACCACTTCAATTCACTGCACCCAATAATAATCAAAATTCTTGAATGGCTATATCTACTGGGAAATAGAGGTAAGAATATTAAATTTTGTTGGGTTCCTGCTCATGTCGACATAAAGGGAAATGAGAAAGCGGACTCTCTGGCAAAGGATGCAGTTCATAGCTCTATAAGAAATAACTTTTTACTACCTGCAAAAGATATGTACCCCGTAATTCAGTCCGTACTTAGAGAAACTTGGAATTTTTATTGGGAGTTGGAAAATCAAAAAATGAGTGAAATTGTTAAATCATCTCATCCAAGGGCATATTTTGACATGCAAAGGTCAAGAGAAGTGGTACTGTGCCGAATGAGAATCGGTCACACCAGATTGACGCACAGCTTTTTGATGAGTGGAGAACATCAGCCATTTTGTGAAGATTGCTTGGTGCCACTGACTGTGAAACATATATTAACCGAGTGTCCAAATTACTTGACCGAGAGAATACGCCATAAGGATAGCAGTGGCTTTTACATACTATCTAAAATGTTGGGATCTGAATGCAATATGGATTGCCTTTTTAAATTTCTTATGGATACTGGTTTATTTAATAACATTTAATCATGAGTTGAAATAAGATGCATAATATTCGTTAACTATATTCCATGGCATCAATGGCCTTTGCTGTTACGATGCCAGATAATACCTAATAATCAATCAATCATCTCCACGTGCCCGCACCGCGAACATTCGCCTGCACGCGAATCAGGCAAAATCCCATTGCGCGAACCCCAGCGGGATTCACAGCGCGAGCTCACGTGGGAAGCGACAGCAACACGAGCAATCAGGTCATCATCTTTGCGTCCCCCCCCCAAGCACAGACCAGCGCGCTTGCCGGAGAAGGGGAGAACTCCGGATAGGTCCAGGAACCAACCTTCATCTTCTTCGTCCTTTCAGGCAGACCCTGTTGTGGTTTCTACTCCTAAGGATCGCCCGATCCCCTTCCCTCCAGAGGGAGTGCTGTCAGTAAGCAGCCATGGTTCGGGTCTCTCGTCAGAGCTGTCATGCAGGCCTTCAAACCTGCCTTCTCTGAGGTGGGCCTCAAATCAATGGTGGCTCCGACCCCCCTGAAGAGGAAGAGAGGAGTAGATGACGTGGTGACTTCTCCTAGGGCCAAGCTGGCTCCTCGGAAGTCCTTGAGGAAGGCTCCCCCCCGGACTTTCTCTCCCTCCCCTGTGGACGAGGATTTCCCGTCCTCAGGGGATTCTACCGAGGTGAGGCGTTCTCCCATTGCACCGATGGGAGAAACCCCACCCCGCGCAGAGGAGTCGTCCCGGGTAGGGGCGGAGAAGAGCCCCCCACCATCGCTGCTGGAGTCCTGTATTCCTCCCAGGAGGGAACCAAAGGACTCTAAGACCATCCCGAAGTCATCCTCAAGGATTCGTCCAGAGCCAACAAGACCCGCAGAGAACGTCCACGAGTCCCCCCAAGAAGAGCCTTTGGGGACAGGAGACTTTGCTGCCAGTCCTTCAGGAGGGGAGCCACAGGAGTCAGAGCATGCCTTCTGGCAGGTTCTGACCCTGATGAGGAATCTCAACGGGTTCCCGGATCCTGAGATACTCCCTCGAGAGGGCAAGGACACGGTCCTGGACCGAGTCTTTGGCACTCAGAAACCCTCTAAGGCCAGTGCGGCTTTGCCCTTGTCCCAAGGGGTGAAGAGTGCCAGGGATAAGGTTGAGGGCCAGCTCTCCGAACTCGCTTCCTCCAGCCGTTCCAGTGCCGGCAACAAACTCCTCCCCTCCTCCTCGAGTCCATCAGAGGAGGTACTTAGAGATCATGGAGGAATCTTGTTTAGCTCTTCCCTTACACCACTCTGTGGAAGAGTTTACCAGGGGAGTCCCTCTAGAGAGGCTCTCCAGCTGGCAAGTGTCTTTCTCGGCAACAGTGATCCTCAGTCAGGAGAAGGTTGCGAAGTGTGCCATGCAGGCTACTTCGTGGCTGGACGTCTGGCTAGGGTCTCTCGGCATCCTGTCAGGATCCAAGGACCTGTCTAAGGAGAGTACCAGGAAGGCTTTGGAGACCTTCCTACTTTCGGACACGCGCACCATCGAGTTTCTGGCCCACCAAGTCTCGAACTTGTGGGCTAATTCCATTCTGAAACGATGTGATGCGGTGGCCGAGAGGTTTCACACGAAGATCCCCAGCGTCGAGGTCAGTAGGCTCAGACATTCTTCCATCTTGGGAAAGAATCTGTTTGAGCCTAAAGACGTGGAACAGGCAGCTGAGAGGTGGAGGAAGTCCAACCAGGACTCTCTCCTACATAGGGCTCTTACATCAAAGCCCTATACAGTGAGCCCTCGTTTATCGCGGTAGATAGGTTCCAGACCCGACCGCGATAGGTGAAAATCCGCGAAGTAGTGACACCATATTTACGTATTTATTTAACATGTATATTCAGACTTTTAAAACCTTCCCTTGTACGTAGTACTGTTAACAAACTACCCTTTAATGTACAGAACACTTAATGCATGTACCCTAAACTAAAACAGGCACAAATATTAAAGGCGATTTTATATCATGCGTTTCCTAAACACGCCAAAAAGCACGATAAAAAATGGCAACCAATGTTTTGTTTACGTTTATTTCTGATCATAATGAAGAAACAAAGGCATTTAAACATCTGTGTATAGGTTAGTTTTTGCATCGATTATATTGATTATTCAGTACAGTGTGTTGATTTTGTTATTACCAATGTTTTACTTACTTTTTCTTAGGACTTCCAAATGAAATGTTTTTCTTTATGACGCCGCCTGAAACGACGGCGTCATAAAGTACGCTCAGTAAACAAACGAAGGCATTTAACGCGCATGATGAAAGTGATAAATAATGATATTACAGTAAAAGCTTCTAGAAAATATGTTATTACAAATATTATTTACGGTATCTATATAAAATCATACATACAGTGAACCCTCGTTTATCGCGGTAGATAGGTTCCAGACCCGACCGCGATAGGTGAAAATCCGCGAAGTAGTGACACCATATTTACCTATTTATTTAACATGTATATTCAGACTTTTAAAACCTTCCCTTGTACGTAGTACTGTTAACAAACTACCCTTTAATGTACAGAACACTTAATGCATGTACAACAGTACCCTAAACTAAAACAGGCACAAATATTAAAGGCGACTTTATATCATGCGTTTCCTAAACATGCCAAAAAGCACGATAAAAAATGGCAACCAATGTTTTGTTTACGTTTATCTCTGATCATAATGAAGAAACAAAGGCATTTACACATCTGTGTATAGGTTAGTTTTTGCATCGATTTTATTGATTATTCAGTACAGTATGTTGATTTTGTTATTACCAATGTTTTACTTAATTTTTCTTAGGACTTCCTAATGAAATGTTTTTCTTTACGACGCCGCCTGAAACGACGGCGTCATAAAGTACGCTCAGTAAACAAACGAAGGCATTTAACGCGCATGATGAAAGTGATAAATAATTATATTACAATAAAAGCTTTTATAAAATATGTTATTACAAATATTATTTACCGTATCTATATAAAATCATACATACGTAGCAAAGCAGGAAAACAATTTACGAGAGAGAGAGAGAGAGAGTTGTTTTACATACGTAAATGTAAATTTAAAAAAAAAAGCCCCATTTCATATAAAATAGATTACAAATATTTTACTTTATCATATTACAGTAGTCTGTATAATACTGTAAAGTTCAGTACAGTATGTTGTTATAGTCGTGGCGATGAAATTCTCACGAAACAAAAACACGCCATTTGATTACAACAGCTGATTCATTCTCTCTCTCTCTCTCTCTCTCTCTCTCTCTCTCTCTCTTCGTGTTATACAATACTTACATTTAGATGAAGAAACTAAAATTATTTTTCTTAGTGTCAATTAAATACGAAACGAAAAAATTATGCCGAGTCTACATCCATTTCAATCATAGCTAAAAGTACGGCATCCGATTTCATCAGCAAACCACTATTTTTTGGGAAACATCATCTTATTCTACAAAATTGCTACTCTTTAAATAGTTAATTGCACATTAAGAAAGCGTGTACTTTTGTTTTAAATTTCGGGTGTGTTTTCAAAATCGAGTATTGTTGACTTCTTTTTGTTTTACTTTTGGCTGTGATTAGATCAGCTGACATCTAGCTGCCGCTCGAGAGTGTACGAATACACTAACAAAGTATCGTTTATACAATTTCTTAACTTATTCAAACCGTCTACAGTATACAGTTGATATTACATAAGCACCAATGTGTTATAACCTATCAAATTTTTTTGTTTATTACATTTAAACCCCCTCTCTCTCTCTCTCTCTCTCTCTCTCTCTCTCTACCTCTCTCTCTCTCTCTCTCTACCTCTACCTCTCTCTCTCTCTCTCTACCTCTACCTCTACCTCTCCTCTCTCTCTACCTCTCTCTCTCTCTCTCTACCTCTCTCTCTCTCTCTACCTCTCTCTCTCTCTCTCCTCTCTCTCTCTCTCCTCTCTCTCTCTCCTCTACCTCTCTCTCTCTCTCTCTCTCTCTACCTCTCTCTCTCTCTCTCTACCTCTCTCTCTCTCTCTGTGGGCTACTTTTCACTAACTCCCATTCCTTACCTCTCTCTATCTCTCTAACAAATGATATCTTTGTTGCTCCTCAAAGTTTCATTTATATTGAAAATCAATCATGATTCAATTTTCCTTACTTTCTCAAATCTCGCACCATCGGTCACATCGCGGTATTTTCGAAATTTCCGGAAAATCCGCGATATATGTATATACATGGGTTATGAAAAAATCCGCGAAGTGGTGAATCCGCGATGGTCGAACCGCGAAGTAGCGAGGGCTCACTGTACGTAGCAAAGCAGGAAAACAATTTACGAGAGAGAGAGAGAGAGAGAGAGAGAGAGAGAGAGAGAGAGGAGAGAAATGTAAATTTACTAAACAAAAAAAATAGCCCCGTTTCATATAAAATAGGTTATTACAAATATTTTACTTTATCATGTTACAGTAGTCTGTATAATACTGTAAAGTTCAGTACAGTATGTTGTTATAGTTGATTACAACAGCTGATTCATCTCTCTCTCTCTCTCTCTCTCTCTCTCTCTCTCTCTCTCTCTCTTCGTGTTATACAATACTTACATATAGATGAAGAAACTAAAATTAGTTTTCTTAGTGTCAATTAAATACGAAACGAAAAAATTATGCCGAGTTTACATCCATTTCAATCGTTGCTAAAAATACGGCATCCGATTTCATCAGCAAACCACTATTTTTTGGGAAACATCATTTTATTCTAGAAAATTGCTACTCTTTAAATAGTTAATTGCACATTAAGAAAGCGTGTACTTTTGTTTTTAAATTTCGGGTGTGTTTTAAAAATCGAGTATTGTTGACTTCTTTTTGTTTTACTTTTGGCTGTGATTAGATCAGCTGACGTCTAGCTGCCGCTCTTGAGAGTGTACGAATACACTAACAAAGTATCGTTTATACCATTTCTTGACTTATTCAAACCGTCTACAGTATACAGTTGATATTACATAAGCACCAATGTGTTATAACCTATCAAATTTTTTTGTTTATTACATTTAAAACAACACACACACACACTCTCTCTCTCTCTCTCTCTCTCTCTCTCTCTCTCTCTCTGGGCTACTTTTCACTACCTCATTCCTACTCTCTCTCTCCTCTCCATTCACTTACTCTCTCTCTCTCTCTCTGTGGGCTACTTTTCACTACCTCCCATTCCTTACCTCTCTCTCTCTCTCTCTGTGGGCTACTTTTCACTACCTCCCATTCCTTACCTCTATCTCTAACAAATGATATCTTTGTTGCTCCTCAAAGTTTCATTTACATTGAAAATCAATCATGATTCAATTTTCCTTACTTTCTCCAATCTCGCACCATGGGTCACATCGCGGTATTTTCGAAATTTCCGGAAAATCTGCGATATATATATATATATATACATGCGTTATGAAAAAAATCCGCGAAGTGGTGAATCCGCGATGGTCGAACCGCGAAGTAGCGAGGGCTCACTGTAAACCTCCAGCACCTCAACAACCTCACCCGTCCAAGAAGACGAAACCGGCAGTGGCAGCAAAGGCAACGGTGTTGAAGCCCTTTCCTGTCAAAGACAAGAAAGGCAAGAAGTCCTCCAGGGGAGGGAAAAATGCTAGAGGGAGTGGCCGAGGCTGCAAACGCTAAGATTGCCAATCCCCCTGCATGTCCACCAGTGGGAGGGATGCCTACAAAGTTGCGCAATCAGGTGGCAGCAACTCGGGGCCGATTCCTGGACGATTTCCGTAACCAGTCAGGGATATTGCGCCACGTTCACAACATCTCTACCTCCCCTGACAGCGGATCCAGTGTCGTTGAGCTCCTTTGCCATGGGATCGGCAAGGGGGCAAGCCCTACGGGCCGAAGTCGAGACCATGTTAAAGAAGGGCACTCTCCAGGAGGTCGTCGACGGCTCCCCAGGCTTCTTCAGTTGACTCTTTTTTGTAAAGAAGGCGTCTGGAGGCTGGAGACCAGTCATCGACCTCTCAGCTCTGAACAGGTTTGTCAAACAAACCCCGTTCAGCATGGAGACGGCAGACACGGTCAGAATTGCAGTGAGACCACAAGACTTCATGTGTACACTGGACCTGAAGGACGCGTACTTCCAGATCCCAGTCCATCCGTCTTCAAGGAGGTACTTAAGATTCAGCCTAGGCAACAAGATCTACCAGATCAAGGTGCTGTGTTTCGGTCTCTCCACAGCACCTCAGGTATTCACCAGAGTGTTCACCCTGATTTCATCATGGGCACACATGATCGGCATCCGTCTCCTCCGTTATTTGGACGACTGGCTGATCCTAGCAGACTCGGAGTTGACCCTTCTTCGACACCGAGACAAACTTCTGGGACTTTGCCAAGATCTAGGGATTATGGTAAATCTCGAGAAGTCTTCTCTGCTTCCAACTCAAAGACTGGTATATCTAGGCATGATCTTGGACACAAATCTCCACAAAGCCTTCCCATCAGACGACAGGATAGCAAGGCTGAGGATAGTCGCGGATCCTTTCCTCAGATGAGAAGAACTCCCAGCCCAATCGTGGTTACGTCTCCTCGGTCACCTTTCATCTCTGGCCCGTCTGGTTCCAAATGGTCGCCTCAGGATGAGATCCCTGCAATGGCGACTCAAGTCTCGGTGGAATCAGGGACACGATTCCCCTGACGTCATGGTCCCTATGGGCCCTTCGGAACGGACAGACCTTCAGTGGTGGGTGACAGACGAGAACCTACGAAGGGGAGTGGATCTCCTCGTCCTCCCCCCAGATTTGATGCTGTTCTCGGACGCCTCAAAGAAAGGGTGGGGGCCCATATTCTGAACCACAGGACCTCAGGCCTGTGGTCAGAATCAGAAAAGTGCCTCCACATAAATCTGCTAGAGATGAAGGCCGTATATCTGGCACTTCAAAAGTTCCAACAGATCCTGGCGGGTCACTCCGTGGTAGTGATGAGCGACAACACCACGGTAGTGGCTTACATCAACAAGCAGGGAGGTACCTTTTCAGAGCAGCTATCCCATCTTACAGTAGAGATACTGAGATGGACCGAAGTCCACTCGATTCCACTATCAGCTCGCTTCATTCCAGGCAAGAGGAATGTGCTCGCCGACAGTCTGAGCAGAACATCCCAGATAGTGAGTACCGAGTGGTCTTTGGATCGTCTATTAGCCAACAAAGTCCTGACTTTGTGGGGTTCCCTGACTGTGGATCTGTTCGCGACCGCGTTGAATTTCAAGCTTCCGTTGTACTGCTCCCCAGTTCCGGACCCCAACAATGGTGGGACAACATTGACGTATACGCCTTTCCCCCGTTCTGTCTGATGAGGAGGGTACTCAACAAGACCAGAATATCGGTCAACCTTTCAATGACCTTGATAGCTCCGCTATGGCATCACGCAGAGTGGTTTCCGGACCTTCTGCAGCTCCTAACGGAACTCCCGAGAGAACTCCCTCCACGAAGAGAGCTACTCAAACAATCACACGCCGACATCTTTCACAAGGCCGTAGCTTCGCTGCGGCTTCACGCCTGCAGACTATCCAGCACCTCCTCACAGAGGTTTTTCGAAGCAAGTTGCAGAAAGGATGTCTGGACACCTGCGAAAGTCATCTGCAGGAGTCTACCAGGCAAAGTGGAGAGTTTTCTATGGTTGGTGTCGTGGAAGGGGTATCTCTCCACTCGATGCCACTATTTCAGCAATAGCGGAGTTCCTCGTATATTTGCGGGAAGAAATGCGCCTTTCAGTCTCGGCAGTGAAAGGCTATCGCTCAGCCTTAAGTCTTGCCTTCAGGTTCAAAGGAATGGACATTTCCTCTTCGCTGGAACTTTCCCTACTCATACGAAGTTATGAACTTACCTGCCCTCAGTCGGAAGTGAGACCTCCTCCATGGAACGTGGTTCGAGTTCTCAGGTCTCTTAAGAGACCTCCCTTCGAACCATTACGCCAGGCTTCTGATCGCCACCTGACTTGGAAGACGGTGTTCCTACCTGCTTTGGCTTCGGCCAAGCGAGTCGGCGAACTTCATGGTCTCTCGTATGACATCGCCAATTCAAGGGGATGGGTGGAGGTAACGTTCAGATTCGTCCCTGAGTTTGTAGCTAAGACTCGGAATCCAGGGGTGCCGGACCCTCAGTTCGACTTCTTCCGGATTTCGAGTCTTTCTTCTGTAACAGATGACCCAGACCATCTCCTACTGTGCCCAGTAAGGAGTCTGAGGCTCTATCTTAAGAGAACAGCTGCAGTTCATCCTCAGGTGCAGGCACTGTTTGTAAGCACTGGGAGGACAAAGAGGAGGGTTACTAAGAATACTATCTCAGCTTGGATTCGCAGGGTTATCCATCATTCCCTGAATCCTGACCCTCCTCCGTCACGTCGCCCTAGAGCACACGATGTCAGGGGCTTAGCTACGTCCCTGGCCTTCAAGAAGAATTACTCAGTGACGCAGGTTTTACAAGCACGGGTATGGAAGCGTCAGACGACCTTCACAGCCCACTACCTGCAAGACGTGACCCACAGGAGGCTCGATACCTTCTCTATCGGCCCTGTGGTGGCTGCACAACAGCTGGTTTAAACCTCAGGCTCCTTAATGGACAAGTAGCAGAGGGTTGAGGGCATTGTTACCCGGTTTTAGTCTGCATGAATGAAAAGGTATGCCTGGCCCTTATTCTTTTCTTCATTCTCCCCTCTCTTGGGGAAAGCAGCATCCTGGGTTCTCTGCACAGCTGACCTCAAACCACTGCAGGTAAACCATGTTCCAGTGTGTTCCTAGTATTAAGCTAATACTGTCACGTCCACATACCCTTACGAGGTGGTAATGGGAGAGTCCTAGCCTTAAGTTCCATCTAAAGGACTTCAGGTCAACCTCCTAGGACGAGTCACACTTCATTCCTTCACACAGAAGCTTATGTAGGCCGCGGCCCTTGCAGAGCAAGGCGCTAGCGAGGTGCAGGGACTCCTTATCATTGAGTGCTGACACACTCAGATACTGAGTCCCCGGGCAAAAAGCCAAAAGCCAGTAATGGCTGGGACTTACCACCCTACCTAAGGGTTGAGTCACCCATATTAAATAGCGTGGTTTGTATTTCAGTTACGGAACAAATGACAAATTCGTAGATAATTTTTATTTTTCCTAACTATACAAACCTTAGCTATTTAATCAAACTTGCCCGCCAGCCCTGTCCCCCGGGAAGTCCTACCTCTAAGCAAAGTGAAGTATTCACAGGTGTGCGAAGGGGTGGGGGGGGTAATAGCAAGCTACTACTCCCCACCCCCCGCTAACTAGCGATGGGGTAGTAAACCCTCGTTACAATTCTAATGGCTCGTCATTTCAGCTACGCCGAAAGTAATACCCATATTAAATAGCTAAGGTTTGTATAGTTAGGAAAAATACAAATTATCTACGAATTTGTCATACTTACCCGCTGGTTATATATAATAGCTTTATTTTTCTGTCCGGCAAAATTCAAAACTCGCAGCAATCGCACAGATATGTCAGGTATACACTAGCGCCACCACGGAGTTAGGTCGAACTATCCCTCCTAGTATCAGATTTTCTTCTGCCGCCATATTGCCTACGTAGAAATGGAATTTACTTGTGTTTAACCTGGATATAGCAGTACCTTGGTGATGTACTCTTGTTATGGTTTTGAGCTTTCGCTTATAAGGTTTTTGTGTTATATTTTATTGCTATGTTATAGTTTAAAAGGTAGGATTAAAAAATTTTCAACCTATTTTTAACTAACAAAAGCATATGGCGATAGGTAAACATCTCGCCTGGTCGATGACGTCACAGTCATTTGACATAAGCTTGAGTATGATTTGAATTTTCTTTCTTTTCTACAAAGAATGATAAGTTAATACTATCTTACTAAGTATTTAGTTATATGAAATAAAAGGATTATATTATTTTGAGAAAATTTTTGTCCTTTTGGTATGCTTTCTTTGTATAATCTTCGATCTGTTTTAAAGATTATCTAGCGTTCATTTTTATTTATGCTACGCAGTCCTCAGTCTATCGTTACAGTAATACTCTTTGTATTGATATTTATGAAAAGTACATCTTTCTTTAAAAACTAAGTTTTTAGATTATTAAATAAAAGGAATATGTCATTTTCCAATTATATTGGGCCTTTTAGTATTTTTTCTTTTGCTAATCTGTTTACAAAGATTAAAAGAGAATTAGCGTTCAGTTAATTTTTATACGACTTAGTATTCATGACAATCGATATAGTCACACGATTCTTTGTATCGTTGTTTACTTCTTTGTTTTTGGAATACTAAACTTTTTCATATAATATTTATAAATGTTCCAATTGTTAAATGTGACTATTTGTCTTTTATTGGAACCCCTTAATATTAAGGGTTCATTTAAATATATAGATATATTCTTTATATCTAGGAGGACACTCCAAAATCAAACCATTGTTCTGTATTCTTGGGTGGTGCCATAGCCTCTGTACCATGGTCTTCCACTGTCTTGGGTTAGAGTTCTCTTGCTTGAGGGTACACTTGGGCACACTGTTCCATCTAGTTTCTCTTCTTCTTGTTTTGTTAAATTTTTTATAGCTTATATAGGAAATATTAATTCAATGTTGTTACTATTCTTGCTTTTCATGTTTCCTTTCCTCACTGGGCTATTTTCCCTGTTGGGGCCCCTGGGCTTATAACATCCTGCTTTTCCAACTAGGGCTGTAGCTTAGCATTTAATAATAATAATAATATCTATTCATGTAATATGTTAATATTTTATATTAAATATTTTGTTACATTTTATATGGGATTCTGTGACTATTGCATTCCCATTCAAGCCCTTGATAGAATAGAAAGTTCTCCCTCTACGGGCTTGTATACTTTTGGTTTTAAACCAAAGAGTAAAAAATGCAATTGTTCCGTAACTGGAATACAAACTACGCTATTTAATAGGGTTATTACTTTCGGCGTAGCTGAAATAACGAGCCATTAAAATTTAACGAGGGTTTACTACCCACACCGCTAGTTAGCGGGTGTAGGGGAGGGTAGTTTGCTACCCTCCCCCCCACACCTGTGCTTGAGCTCACTTTACTTTTCGCTCGGATCGAGAACGGTTGTTTCCTCTCTCTCTCTCCTCGCCTATTTTGGACTGCCATTAATTTTTGTCTTTCAACTTACTATTTCTTATACTGGTATATATATATATATAAACATTCTTAATGTTTATGTATATATGTGTATAGAAATGTGGTAAGTTTCTTTTTCAGTGTTTGTGCTGCGTGTGTGATATACGACAACGACACTTGCGTAGTAGCAAGGCCAGCACAGTTCCACTTTGTGGGGAACGGCCTCTCCCTCTCTGGTCCATCGGTCTTCCCGTCGGCACATATCCGTTAACTCGGCCGCTGCAGGGGAATCGTCATCGCCTGAACCCTCTTCATTCAACTATTGTCTTTGCCTTTTCCTCTTTTCTTACGGGAAACTTGGATTCTAAGCAAAGGGAATGTGGCCTTTTAAAGATTGACTACGGTCTCTCTCTTCTCGAGGTCGTTCACCTTTACTACAACAACGTACTATTGCGGAAGCTCCTTTCCCGTGTGAGGGTTAGGTTGCTCTTCCGATTGTTTGTCTCAATTATTTTTAGTGAAAATCTAATTGTATTTTAACTTTTCAGCTTTCTCCGTGAGGAACACTTCCCTTTGGGGGGTCAGTGGTTCTCACTATTAGCGAATATTCTTAACTGATTTGAATAATTATAATACTGTTTTTATTACTGTACAGTTACTCCGCTCCCCCCCCTTCTCCCGTGGATGTCATCTGGGGAAGGAAGGGCGCATACTTAATTCTTATTTTATGTTATCCCTCGGGGTTCCTCTTCGGAGTTCCTCCCTAGGGAATTTCTGTTAAATAATTATTTAATTTTATTTTCCCAGTTAACTATGCAGTTTTTCTTCGTTCGACTAAAGAGTGCCAACGAAGCAGAGCTGTTCTGTTCATGCCTGGGGAATCTGCTGTCACTGCCGTCCCTCAGAGGACGTCGTCATGGGCATCATCCCTTCTCTCAGAAGTACTCCCGTGACAACATGGCCAGCATTTCAGATCATCTTAGAACGCTAAAGGAGGTTCGCCTCCAGGGGTTGGACAACTTCCCTTCCGAGGGAGGCTTCCTCCCCAGGTGTCAGGTTGTTTCTCCCTTCAGGGGAGAACTTCCCATACCTTGATAAATTCATCGCCTCCAACTACTGTTGCTAACCTTCGGCCAGACTTCTCTCCCCCCCTTGTTGAGTTTCTCTTCCTTCAGGGGTGGAGCACAGTCTTGGCAAGTCTCTTCTTCGAAGTGTTCACCTCTCTCGTTCGCGAGAGAGGCCACTCATAGAGACTCCTCTTTGGAGGATCGCTACTGCTAAGGTCAGCTTGCTGATCCACCGGCCCTAAGGGGCGTCATCACGAGTGTCTTTAAGTCTCTTCTACGAAGTAGTCACCTCTCTCGTTCGCGGGAGAGGCCTCTCATAGATACACCTCTTTGGAGGGTCAAGCAGACCTTCCAGTGACCTACCGATCTACCAGCGCAACCTTGTGCTGCAATGTAGTCCTTTGGACTTCGGTCCTGTACTCTAACACGGACCTTTTACGGTCCCCATCGGTGGATGCTCGCCCTTCCAAAGGGCACATCCCAGTTCCTGATCGTCCTGCCAGCTGACCTACCGATCTACCAGCGCAACCTTGGGCTGCAACGAAGGACTTCGGTCCTGGACTCTAAAGCAGACCTGCTTACGGTCCCCATCGGTGGATGCTCGCCCTTTTTTTTAAAGGGCACATCCCAGTTCCTGATCGTCCTGCCATTGGTCAACGTACCAGCTGACCCTCCAACCTACTAGTGCTACAAAGCGCGTGCGCGTGCTCGCTGACATTCTTACGCGCGTGAGCGCCGACGATCTTCCGCGTGTGGGTACCGATGGTCTCCCGCGCGCGCGCCGCTATCTTCGCCTGCACGCTCTTATATATGCGCGCGAGCGCCGACGATCTTCCGCGGGGGGGTACCGATGGTCTCCCGCACGTACGCTCGCCGACATTCTTACGCGCGCGAGCGCCGACGATCTTCCGCTCGCAGATACCGATGGTCTCCCGCGCGCGTGCCTGCCGACATTCTTACGCGCTAGCGCCCAATATCTTCCACGCGCGGGTACCGGTGGTCTTCCCCGCGCGCGCCAATAGTGTTGCGCGCCGATAGTCTTCTGCGCGTGCGCCAACAGCCTTGTACGCGTGCGCCAACAGCCTTGTACGCGCGCACGCTCCGACGATCTTCCGCACGGGGGTGCCGATGGTCTCCCGCGCGCACGTCGATGATTTTCCGCGCGTGTCGATTATTTTCCGTGCGTGCGTCGATGATTTTCCG
The DNA here is from genome assembly GCF_036898095.1 of Palaemon carinicauda. Taxonomy (NCBI): domain Eukaryota; kingdom Metazoa; phylum Arthropoda; class Malacostraca; order Decapoda; family Palaemonidae; genus Palaemon; species Palaemon carinicauda. The sequence continues at coordinate 263,233 of NW_027168804.1, read as the reverse complement.
CGCATGCTAGCGCTAATGCTCTTGCGCGCACGCCAACGATTTTCCGTGCGCGAGCGCTGCTGGTGTCCCGCGCGCGCCGATGATTTTCCAAGCGCACAAGCGCCAATGCCCTTGTGTGCGCTCCAATAGTCTTGCACGCGCGCGCGGCAACAGTTCCGCGCGCACGGGCCGACTTTCTTTCCCGTGCGAGCGCCTATGGTGTCCCGCACGCGCACCAACAGTATTGCGCGTGTGCGTACCGGCTTTCTTCTGCGCGCGGGCGCCGATGGTATCCTGCACGTGCGCCAACAGTCTACCGCGCAAGCGCACTGACGGCCTTAGGCACGGGCGCGCGTCGACGGCCTTCGCGTGTGCGCGCTCCAATAATCTTGAGTGCACGCACACAGCCTTCCGTGCGCTCCGACGGTCTTCTACGTGCGGATGCCGATGGTCTTCCGCACGCACGCGCCAACAATCTCCACGTAGTACTATCATGCACGCGCCAATGCTCCCACTCTTGCGCAACCAGTCGCACGCTTCGGTGCATTCTAGAGAGAATGCACAAAACTACACAGTGCCTTACGGGGCGCCAGCGATCTTCCTCACTTTCCTGCGCCCTCTTGCGCAGTTACGATCCCGGATTCATGCGCCAGCTCTTGCCAAAGAGTCAAGGCTCGCAGATCCAATGCACTAGCTCTTGTCTAAGAACCAGCACTTGCCTGCTCTCCAGGCAGATATTAAGCACCAGCATCATCCTGCAGACAGGTCACCATTGCCCCATTCCTCCCCGCAAGCACATAAACATTGCCACCGGGAAAAGAGGAATAAGGCTCCACAGAAGGATTCAAGATCCCGAAGATTCCATCCTACAAGGGAACCGAATCGGGGAATCTTTGGTCCTTGTCTCTTCTGAAGTTTCTTTATTCCTTGACAGACCAGCGGCAGCAAACAGGAAAGCATCAACAGACTGATCTCTAGATCACTGTTTGCTGATGGCTAGTTCACAGTTTACTGATCGCTAGGTCGCCGATCACCAGATCGCCAATCACCAGATCGCCAATTGCTGGCTCAATGCTGATGTGTGACCTCTAGTCCCTCCAATGACTAACGATCTCTAATTGCTAGCATTTCCAATCATCGATTGCTAGTCAATAACCAGTCATCAGCTTGCTGATCACTAGATCACCGATGGACAGCTCATCTTTCTTCGATCATTGAACTCAGCTCGCTGATCTCTGACCAGCCCATCTTCAGCTTGCTCATCTCTGACCAACCAGGGGGGACCATAATCAGCTTGCTGATCTCAAACTCGCCATCGGCGCACAGACCACCGATTCATTGGTCATCGGTTATTTGCCAGCAGTTCATGACTCGAACTTACTAGTCAACCGCGTCCTTTAGTTCTTAGATCAGAAGGTATACAACATACTTCTCGTTACTGGCCGTTTGCCATCACGCTAAAGTGATCAGTAAACGTTCGACAACCCTCATCAACGGCTTGCTAACAGGGAACTACTTGCGAGCACTCTTCAACTGCACAGTATCCACGATACCCAACTGTTAACCATTGATTAACATTCGCCAGATTAATTCTATTCTAAGGAATAGCACCAATCCCATCAGGGCGCGTGGTAAGGCTAAGCGTGGCCTTCCTTCTAAAGAAATTCTCTCTCAGAAAAGAATCCTTACACTGGGTATTGCTCCTGATCCTTTACGACACGAGTCAGGACTCCAGCGTCGATAATCTTCCATGCAAAAGGATCACCAAGGAGCTGTCCCTTTGGGTCGATGTCCACACTATGTTGGAGTTCGATCGAGGGCTAAGACCTCAGGTCTTCATTTGCACACTGGACCTAAAGGACACTTACTCCCAGGTCCAAACCATCCATCTAGGAAGGTTGGAAGAGTCAGTCTAGACAAACAAGAAACACCAGTTCAAGGCACTGTGCTTCGGTCTTTCCATTACACCCATCCTGGTCTCACAGGATCGGCTTCTGTCTCCGCTCTCTCTGGACGACTGACTGACCTTAGCAGACTCAGTGGCAACCTTGCATTAACACTGGAACTTCTGAAGTCTTTTTACCAAGATCTAGTGATCAGGGTAAGCCTACGGAATCTTCCCTACTTCCCTCCCAGGAGACTGGTGTATCTGGGAATGATTCTAAACACCAATCTCCACAAAAACCTTCTCGAAACGAGAACGACTTCCATTCTAGGAGACTGGAATCGGAAAAAGAAGGAAGGAGGGACCATAGTGCTGCACCACACGACCTCAGCCCTCTGGATAGAGGCCGAAGGTACCTTCACTTAAATCTCTTAAGAGATGAAGGCCAACTTTCCGGTCCTTCAATAGCCTAATCGGTTCCTAACAGACCACTCAGTGATGTGATGGACGACACACTGCACACCACATAGAGACTCACATCGACAAGCAACTAGGAACTGGCTTGTAGACTCTTCCCATCTAATAGTATAAACACTAAGATGGGCCAAAGTCCGTTCGGTACCACTTTCAGCCAGCTTCATTCCAGACTGGAAGAACAGGCTTGCCGACAATCTGTGCACAGCATCTCAGATAGGTATACCGAATGGACTTTGGATCGCCATGTAGCCAACAAAGTCCCGACTTTACAAGGTCCTCCAACTAGGGGGTCTGTTCACAATGCTCCTGAATTTCAGGCTACCGTTGCTCACCAGCCCTAGACCCCAAGGCTCTCTGGCAACAACGGTGGGTACAACAATGACGTTTACGTCTCGTCCCTGTTTTATCTGAAGAAGGGCACTCAACAAGGCTAGAACATCGGTCAACCTCTCAAGGACTCTCCTAGCTCCGCTATGGCATTATGCAGAAAGGTCTCCAAACCTTTTGCAACTCCTGATAGAGCCTCCAAGAGAACCCTCTCCGCATAACAGACAACCCACTTCGACACCTACCACAAGCTATAGCTTTGCTATGAGTGTACGCCTGAAGACTACCCAATACCTCTTTGCGAAAAGGTTGTCTAGATACCTGAGGAGTTCCTTAGCATCAGTCTACCAGGCAGTATCACGTCTTATGTGGTTGGCATCATGGGAAAGTGTCTCTTCACTCGATACCTCGATTCCAGCAATAGCGGAATCCTTGAGTATGTGGAAGAGGAAAGAACCCCTATTCAGTTTCGACAGGTAAAGATGATCACTCAACCTTGATCCTTCACCTTCATACTGAAGGAAAGGGACACCCTTTCATTGATAGACTTTTCCTAACTCATACGGACTTACAACTTGCCTTTCCCCAGTCGGAATTGAGACCTTCCTCTCAGAACATGGTTCAATCTCCGATCCCTAAAGGGACCTCCTTGTGTTCCACTTCACCAGGCAACAAATTTCCTCCTGATTTAAGAACACAATGTTCCTACACACTCGTACAGCAACCATACGAGTTAAGGAACTTCATGGTCTCTCTTTCGACATCGCCCATTATTGAGAAGGGGGAAAGACAATGTTCAGTTTCGTCCCTGAGTATGTCACCAGACACAGTCTCCAGAGGTGACAGATCCTACACAAGTCTCAACTAGGTAACGGACGATCCAGATCATCCGTTACTATACCCAGGGTAAGGTATGAGACTTTACCTAAAGAAAACGACAACAGCCTGCCCGGGTCCCTCCTCTTGTCAGCACCGAGAGAGACTAGAGGAGGATCACTGAAACATCATCTCGACATGACGACTCACAGTGTCAGGGGCATAACTATGCCCCTGGTCCTTCTTAGCAGATTTCTCTGTGACGCAGGTTTTACAAGATAGGATGTGAATGCTCCAGGTGACTTTCACAACCTTTCTCCTGCAAGACGTGACCCACAGAAACTCGATACGATCTCTATCGATCCAGTGGTAGCTGCACAACAGCTGGTTGTATACCTCAAGCTCCTTATTGGACAAGTAGCAGAAGGTTGAGGGCACTGTTACCCGGTCTTAGTCTGCGTGAATGAAAAGATTTGATTGGCTCTTATTCTTTTCTTCATCCTACCCTCTCGTGGGGAAAGCAGCATTCTGGGTTCTCTGCATAGCTGACCTCAAAGCACTGCGGGTAAACCATGCTTCATTGTGTTCCTAGTATTAAGACTAATACTGTTACGTCCCCATACCCTGACGAGGTGGTATTGGGAAAGTCCTAGGCTACAAGTTTCCATCTAAAGAACTTCAGAACAACTTCCTAGGACGAGTCACACTTCATACCTTCACACACAGCTTGTGTAGGCCGCAGTCCTTGCGTAGCAAGGTTCTAGCTAGGTGCAGGGACTCCTTATTTCTTGGGTGCTTACACACTTAAATAACAAGCCCCCGGGCAAAGCCAAAAAGCCAGACTGGCAGGGACATCCACCCTTCCTAATGGGTGAGTCACCCCTATTAAATAGCGTGGTTTGTATTCCAGTTACGGAACAAATGACAAATTCGTAGATCATTTGTATTTTTCCTAACTATACAAACCTTAGCTATTTAATCAAACTTGCCTGCCAGCCCTATCCTCCTTGAAGTCCTACCTTCAAGCAAAGTGAGCTCAAGCACAGGTGTGTGTGTGTGTGAGGGGGGGGAGGTTGGGTTTAGAAAGCTACCCTCCCCTACCCCCGCTAACTAGCGGTGTGGGTAGTAAACCCTCGTTAAATTTTAATGGCTCGTCATTTCAGCTACGCCGAAAGTAATACCCCTATTAAATAGCTAAGGTTTGTATAGTTAGGAAAAATACAAATTATCTACGAATTTGTCATATTTTTAGTGCTAAATTAGTGCAGTGAATTTTATTCAATACAGTGGAGGGTGCTTCTGTTCGGACCTGTCGTTATCCTAGCCTTAGACCTCTTTCAAGCTCCCGGACCCATGGGAGAAGTTAAGTCGAGCGGCAAAGGGCAGCGAGAGGCTTAGCCTGGCGCTTATCCGGCTCATAAGACCTGAGCAGAAGTCCCCTCAAGCGTTTTTCTGTTGACGATCCCCAGAACGCTCGCCCTCGCTGTAGGTAAGGCGAGGTAAAAGTATTTTTCTAACTTTAAACGATATCGCACATGAGGCGCGAAGCTGAAAACAAAATTAAAATCATTCTTGACAGGTAATAAGCATTTAATGTTCTTACCTCTTAAAAAGAGCTGAACTGGATGGTGCGTGCCAAGCAGCTGAGCATGATGGCGCTCGCCAGGTGGCTTAGCATGGTGCCTCGCGCCAAGCTGAACGTGGCGCCTCGCGCCAAGCTGAACGTGGCACCTCGCGCCAAGCTGAACGTGACCCTTCGCGCCAAGCTGAACGTGACCCTTCGCGGCAAGCTGAACGTGACCCTTCGCGCTAAGCAGAGCATGTTACCTCGTGCCAAGCTTAACTTGATGCCTCGCGCCAAGCTGAGCGTGACAACAACAGAATGTTGCTCATCTAGCTTTTCACTGCACGCGATCGGCATAGCTCCGAGCGTGTGAATCGCGAGCGCTTTTTAATCGCAAGCGTTGTTGTTCTGAAAGTCACGTGGCGCTGAGCATCAAGAGCTTTCATGACATCAAGTAGAACTTGTTGTCTACATGACCATAAGCCTCTAGCGTTGGAATTTTGTTACGCCAGGCGCTATACTGTATTAAGAAATAAATATTAACTAGAAAGATATGTTCTCAGACCAAGGCCTTCTTGAACTAATTCTTGGTTGGGAGAGCTAGAATTAATCCTCTAAAGCATTGAGGTCAGAATTCAGAACCTTAAGGAGTTGACTCCTTGGAAACAAGACATCTCTACCTAGGTTAGAGACTTGTAGGAGGAAGGGAGTGACTATCAGAAACTCATGAGAGTTTTCTGAAGTTTCCATTTTATTTTGTACCTGCTGCTCCTCGTTCCGCCTTCAAACTTTTTCGCTAAGGAAGACGGCAAAGGAGTCTCTGTTTATTATTTTATGATTACTAGCCAAGCTACAACCCTAGTTGGAAAAGCAATATGCTATAAGCCTAAGGGCTCCAATAGGGAAAGATAGCTCAGTAAGGAGAGGAAATAAAGAAATAAATAAATGATGAGAATAAATTAGCAATAAATCATTCAGAGAAAAGTAACAAAGTTAAAAGACAGTGCTGATAGGGCAGTGCTTTAGGCATCCTCAAGGCAGCATAAGGAACCTAACTGCAGATGTTGGTGCAGCAGCACGTTCAGCTGCAACAGCAGGAGGTGCATTAGGGCTTTTGTAAGAGAAGGCAGTGCCCCCTTTTTTTTGCTGTATACGGCCTGTCAGGATGTCAGTAGTTGGCAAAACTTTACTTCAGACTGATAAGGATCTTGTTCCTGTGTCTGGTGTTACGGTACAGGCACCGCCGCTCCCGCCAGACTGTGTTCCGTCTGCTGAAATGCGGAGTGATGTAAGCGATGAAGAAGGCGAGTTCGCGATCAAAGTTTTATACACCGGTGTCACCTAATGTTGATCCTAGTTGGACTATGCTGCTGGCATGAAACAACGGCTCTCGTCCGTGATGCAGTCTTATCAGCCTGCTGTTAGCAAAGCGATGGTTCATCATGATTCTTTTCAGGACGCGTTGTTGCACAGGCGGCCTACCAGCAAGCTAATTTGAACAGCGTGATAAGGTTTCAATATCCCATTGAGTGTCTTCTCTTGATACCAGACATCAAGTGGCCAAACGTGTCATATAGCGTTTACCTTCCAAGCACGGCGACGATCGCTAGGCAGCTAAGCGTGACATTGGACGTCAAGCTGAACGTGACGTCGAGCAACACGCTCGTGACGTCGAACGTCAAACAAACCGTGACGTCCAACGTCAGTCACATACGGTTCAAGCTACGTCCAGAGGACAAAACCTCTCTATGGAGACTCATAAGACTTAGCTTGCAGCAGTAAAAAAAGGTCCACTGGATGATCTCTTTAGATCTCCAGGTTGCTTACTTCTATTTCCTCATCCATCCGAACTTCAAGCTACCAGAAGATTCGTGTATGGGAGGAAGTTGTCTAGTTTTGAGTGCTTTGTTTCGGGCTATGCACCACCCCTCAAATAGAGGGTGCGTCTGTTAGGACATATGGTTGTATCCTATCCTTAGACTTCTGGAAATAAGTATTGTTTTGGGCCTTAGGCTTCGGTCTCACCACCACTCCTCTAGTCTTCACAAAGATCATAATGGATGTGGCAAGCATGCTCCACTCAAGAGGCATCAGAGCCTCCTTGTACTTGGACGATTGGCTACTAAGAGCCCCCTCACTCAGTCGCTGTCTGAAGGATTTACGTCTGACAATGAGTGTCAGAGGAGCTAGGACTTCTGGTGAATTCAGAGAAGTCTCAATTGATCCCTTCCCAGAAGATTCTTTATTTAGGGATGGAGATTCACAGTCTGACTTTTCAGGTTTTTCCATCACCTGCAATAATACAGCTAGCTCTCCTAAGGCTTTGGGCCTTTCTAAAGAAGGAGTTTTTGTTCAGTGAGGGAATGGATGAGTCCTGGGAACCCTCTCTTCACTAGAACAATTTGTATGTCTGGGTAAACTAAATTTACGACCCCTTCAGTTCCATCTCGATTGCCATTGGAGCAAAGAGGATAGCCTCGACAAGGAGAGCATTCCTCTTACGGAACCAATAAAAGAGTGCCTTCGTTAGTGGAACAACATATACAGGCTCCAGGAAGGTCTCTCTTTGGAGCAAAGGAGCCCAGACCTTGTGTTGTTTTCCGACACCTTGGACTCGGGGTGGGGAGCAACACTAGGAAAGTCAGAGATTTCGGGTCTGTGGACAAAACAACAGCAAAGTCTCCACATCAATCAAAAGGAGCGTTTAACAGTTCAGTTAGCTCTCAAGGGGTTCGAGAAGCTAGTACTGAAAAAAGTAATACAAATCAATGCAGACAATACCACAGCTTTGGCCTACATAGCGAAACAAGGGGGAACGCATTCGAGGTTACTTTACGAGATAGCAAAATCTTTTTTCTTTTGGGCACATCAAAGAAAGATATCCCTATTGACAAGATTCATTCAAGGGGAAAACAAAGTGAAGGCAGACAGCCTCAGCAGGAGGAATCAAGTTCTTTCCACAGAGTGGACACTGCATCTAGATGTATGCAAGAAACTTTGGCAGATTTGGGGCTGCCCTCTCATAGATCCATTCGCAACTTCAAAAACCAGAAGATTAGAGAATTATTGCTATGCTCCCCAGTTCCGGATCTCGATGTGTCACACATAGATGCGTTTTTGATGGGCTGGTCACACCTAGATGTGTACGCTTTCCCTCCATTCAAAGTGCTGAACAAAGTTCTACAAAAGTTTGTGTCTCACGAGGGAACCAGATTGATGTTAATAGCCCCCTTCTGGCTGTCAAGGTGTTGGTTCACAGAGGTACTGGAATGGATGGTGGATGTTCCAAGAAGCTTGCCATTGAGAATAAATCTTCTCCGACAACCCCACTTGGCAAGAAACCATCTAAACCTCCAAGCTCAACGTCTGACTGCCTTCAGACTATCGAAAAGCCCGCAAGATCTAGAGGTACTTCGAAGTAAGCAGTCAAGGCTATTGCTAAAGCAAGAAGAACTTCTACTTTCAGGTTGTACCAATCCAAGTGGAAAGTTTTTAGAGCATGGTGTTGAACTAACTTAGTTTCTTCATCCAATACCTCTATAGCTCAAATTGCATTTTTCTTTTTAGAGCTTAGAAGAAGGCACAATTTTTCCTCCTCAACCATTAAAGAGTACAGGAGTATGTTAGCAGCGGTCTTCAGGCATGGACTTTTAGACCTCTCGAATAACAAGGACCTTCAGGATCTCCTTAGATCCTTTGAAACCTCGAAAAAATGTCAACAGGATTCACCACCCTGGAATTTAGACGTGGTTTTAAAATTTCTTATGAGTGACAGATTCGAACCTTTGAACTCTGCTTCTTTTAAAGATCTGACTTTAAAGACTTTATTTGTTCCGTAACCGAAATACAAACCACGCTATTTACATTGGGTTTACCTTTTAGCGTAGCTGAAATGGCGAGCCATTAGAACTTAACGAGGGTGTATTACCCCCGCGCTAGTTAGCTTCACTTTCACTTTTGGCTCGGACATGGACAGACGTCTCTGTCTTTGTCCTCGCTTGGCAGCCATTGTTAGTTTTGTCTTTACTTAATCACTTACTTTTCTTTTACTCAATATATATGTAAACATTTTCTCATGTTTATGTATATATTTGAGTATAGAAATCAGTAAGTTTCCTTTTCAGAGTTTGTGCTTGTGTGTGTAGTGTACGATATCTCCGTGGAGCCCTCGGCAGTTAGGCCACCATGGTGTAATTTCATGGGTCGCGATCGAGTTTGACTTCGGTCTTTCTCTCTCTCACTCTTGAGGTCGTTAACCCTTTTACTACGTTACTACGCCTTTTGTAGCTTCCTTCCCGTGTGGGGGGGTTGCTACGCCTTACGTTTTGTCTCAATTAGTTTATGAATCTAATTGTATTTGTTGATTTTTCAGCTTTGTAGAACGATTCCTTTAGGGGTTTTCGTTCTTTCTTTAGTGTTCATTCATTTTTAAATTACATAATTACATAGTTACATAATTATAATTGTTATAATTCTGTGTTGGTTACAGCTCTCCTTCCGTGAGTGTAAGTGGTTGTGAGGGCACGTGCCTGTTGTGTAATTCTTGTTTCCTTTCCCTCGAGATTCCTCTTCGGAGCCTTCCCGGGGGAATGAATGTGTACTAATGATTTTTGTTTTATTTTTTTACAGTTACCGATCTAGTTCGTTTCTGTAATGTGACAATGGTGTGAGCTGTCTTGTTGAGGCCTGGGGATTCGGCTGTTGCTGCCTCCCCTATGGATCTTTGTCAGGGGCGTGTCTCCTTCTGGAAGTACTCCCGTGACGATTGACAGCTCTCCAGTTCATTTTAGAACTCTCAGGAGGCTTACCTCCTTGGGTGGGTAACTTTCCTTCCGAGGGAAGTTTTTCCTGTCCAGGCTTGAGTTTTTCCCCTTTTGGGGGTTTTTCTCTTGCCTTTTTTTCGTGCGACTATGCTCTTGGTGCTGAGCGGTCGCACCTGCAGTTTCGCTCAAGGGGCTGGGCAACTGCAGGAGACCCTCTTCGGAGGATTGCTCCTTTTAGGTCACTGGCTGACCAGTCTCTTCTACGAAGTGTTTCTCTTTCGTTCGCGAGAGAGTACACTCATAGAGACTCCTCTTCAGAGGATTCTTCTGCTGTTGTTGCTGTTGGCCTCCTTCGCCGTAAGGCTCACCGTCCGCCTTGTCGTAAGGGCCTCACATCTCCCTATAAGGGTGCTAAGAGGCGCCTTTTGAATCTCCGTATGCAGCCTACAACTCCTTCTTCTTGATCTTCCGCCCCTGGTGCAGATGGACAGCAGTCTGACCTCGTCTTCCGACGGGCAACAGTCTTCCCGACGGTCAACGGTCTTCTGACGGACAACAGTCTCCCGACGGACAGACAACGGTCTTCCGACGGACATCAGTCTCCCGACGGACAACGATCCCTTCAGGCCAAAGGGTTGCCTCCCACGGGGGTTCTTCCCTTGCGTGTCAGGGTTCCCCTGCGCGCCCTTCTGCTGTGTTCTCTCCTGCTCAGTGTTAGCGCACAGGCGCTCTCCTGCTCTCCTGCTCAGTGTTAGCGCACAGGCGCTCTCCTGCTCTCCTGCTCAGTGTTAGCGCACAGGCGCTCTCCTGCTCTCCTGCTCAGTGTTAGCGCACAGGCGCTCTCCTGCTCATCAGTGCTTTCCTGATCGCTAGCACTCTCCTGTTCGTCAGCGCTCTCCTGTTCGCCAGCGCTCTCCTGTTCGTCAGCGCTCTCATGATGATCATCTCTGCTGTTCCTGTTGGTTCCTTTTACGCGCGATCTAGAACTTCGGTTCAGGTCTTGGACAAGGACTCTTCTTCTACGCACAGGCTTCCACGCGTTACCTTCTGCTCACCAGCGATCACCAGCTCACCAGCGACCATAGATGCGTCAACGTTCACCTGCTCGTCAGCGATCTCCTATGCATCAACGATCGCCATCGATCTGCCACGCGTGTCAGTTCCCCTGGGCACCATCAATAGTGATCTAGCGCTCGCCTGCTGTGGACCACGATCTCCGGTAGCTGAGTCTTGCCGTAGATCTTCCTCCTGCTCGCCAGCGCTCACCTTTACTTCTGTCCTTCTGTGCGCCAGCTTTCTTCAATCGCCAGCGCACATCTGGGCGCCCTTTTCTGCCACGCACCAATGGGCGCCAACGGTTTTCTGACCGTCTAGGATCGCCTGATTAACAGCTGGCTTCAGCGCTCACCTTCCTGATGCACCTGCGCGTCTTCTGTTAGCGCGATGCGCGCTAACCATCACCGCTCGCCAACGCTCCATCGCTTGCCGACGCGCCATCGTTTGCCTACGGGCTATCGCTCGTCAACGCGCCATCGCCCGCCTACGCGTCATCGGTCTCCCGACCGCCTGCGCTCACCCGCGCGCCCACGTGCTTGCGCGTCCACACGCCCACGTGCTTGCGCGTCCACACGCCCGCGCGACCGCACTCCTACGCTTATGCGCGACCGCGCACATGCTCTCCAATGTACGCCCGCGCGCGAACCAACGGTATTCCATCGCGCGGACGGACGGTGTTCCATCGCGCGGACGGACGGTGTTCCGTCGCGCGGACGGACGGTGATCCGTCGCGTGGACGGACGGTGTCCCGTCGCGCGGACGGACGGTGTTCCGTCGCGCGGACGGACGGTGTTCCGTCGCGCGGACGGACGGTGTTCCGTCGCGCGGACGGACGGTGTTCCGTCGCGCGGACGGACGGTGTTCCGTCGCGCGGACCGACGGTGTTCCGTCGCGCGGACCGACGGTGTTCCGTCGCGCGGACCGACGTTGTTCCGTCGCGCGAACCGACGGTGTTCCATTGCACGAACCGACAGTGTTTTATCGCGCGAACTTCGGCTTAATTCTTGCAGTATCCATTGCGCGCCTACGGGTTGTCGCTCGCCGACCACCAGCTCTCGCCCTTCCTACCACGCTCACCCTCCTCCGCGCACCTTCGTTTGCGTTCCTGTGTGCCCGCGCATGGGCGCTTCCACGTTCGCCCACGCGCAAACCATTGATTTACCATCGCGCGAGCGCCAGGGCGATCGCGACCGCGTTTCCCGTTGGGGTTTCACAGCATGGCCAGCCTGGCGAGTCTTCTGGAGCATATTTCCAGAACACGGCCTCACCCCGTAAACGCAGAGCATGGCACATGCAAGAACAGGAAGAATCTTCAGGGAGGTCTGAGCGACATTCTTCTTTCAAGAACCTGGGTTAGCCCTTCCCCGTCATTCCCTGGAAGGGTTTTGCCAGGGAGCTTTCCGTTCGAGATTTCTCCATCGGCCAAGGGGTGACTGGTTTACCCCTTCCTCTTCTCCATCTCGTGAAAGGGGCTTACCAGGTCCTTTCTCTCCTCAGTTGCAACCCGAGGTTTTGTTCAAGGAAGCTACAGGAAGGTCATGGGTACTTTCCTCCTCTCGGGCTCAAGCACCTTGGCGTTTCGTCGCCAAGTTTCGCACTTGCGGGCAAGCTCGATTTTGGACCATCTGGACGCAATGACCGAGGGCTTCCTTTCGGGTGTCTCATCCGTGAATTTCGACAACCTCAGACACCCTTCCATCCTTGGGAACAGTTTTTTTGTGCCCAAGAACAGAGACATAGACAGTGGTTGTGCGGAGGAATTCGACTTCCGTTTTTCACTCCTCCAAGGCGCTTTCTTCCAGACCCTGCAGGGCTCCAGCGCCTTTTTCTTTCAGCCTCGTCGGCCTAAGTTATCGGACCGGCTACGACAACTGAGACAAGGTGTCCAATAGCAGTCCCCTCCTGTCAGGAACAGGTAGCACGGGAGGCTCTCCCGGGGGGGCATAGTCCTAGAGGGAGCGGCAGAGTTCACGAACTCTAGGATTGGCAACCCCCCCTTGCAGGTTTCACGCTGGGAGGATGCCTAAGGTTACTCATCCGGATAACAGCTTCCCGATGCCCATTCCTGCACGATCTCCGTGATCAGCCAAGGATATCGCGCCTGCCGTCTTTGTCAGCGAATTCAGTGTCTCTGAACCTCTATGCCATAGGGTCGGCAAGAGTTTGCCCGTTTGGGCAGAATGATCCATGCCTTAGGAGAGGGTCCTCCATAGGATCGTCGACGGCTTCACCCCCGGCTTCTTTAGTTAATCCTTTCTCGTAAGAAAGTATCTGAGACGGGAATTCCGTAGTCGACCTCTCAGCTCTGATCAAGTTTGTCGAACAAACTTCGTCCTGCGTGGAACAGCAGAATCGATCAGACTGGTAACGAGGCGACAGGACTCCTTAGGCCCTGGATCGGAAGGACGGGTACTTTCAGTTTCCATTCCTGCCATCTTCCAGGAAGCTCGTGGAATTCAGCCTAAACTACAGGTATGCCTGCTTAAGATGCAGTGTTGCGATCCCGCCGTGGCATCGCAGGTTCTTCCCCAGAGAACTCTCCCTGCTTTTCTCATGGCCGCTCGAGAGCAGGCTGCCGCCTCCTTCGCCTTTTTGAGGTCTGGTCAACTCCGGTAGGCTCGGGTTCGACCTTCTTCAACGCCGGGACAAGCTTCCGGATCCTTACCATGAGTGGGGGTTCATGGTAATTTGCTAGGAGCCTTCTCTTCTTCGGCCTCAACATCTGGAGTATCTAGCCATGATATTGAGTCAACGGCCTTACCACGTTGGAAGCCCCGCTTCACGTCCGTTCAGCGAGGTTAAGCAACGTCGGGTCTGGTTGGTACTTGGATGGGTGACCGCCTGGGGACGCCAGATTCTGTTGCCGCCTCCTCCGAGCCTTCCCTTCAGTTGACTGTGGCAAGGCTGAGGAGAGTCGCAGTACCTGTTTTCAGTCGGGCAGAGCTTTCAGCCCTACCTTGGAACATTTCCTAGGTCTCTTTCCTCATTGACCCGTCTAAAGTTCCGAATGGTCGCCTCAGGATAAGTTCCCTGTGGGGCGGCATAAGTTCCGGTGGTTTCAAAGCAACGATTAACCGGAGTTTCTGGCCCCTATGGGACCAGCGGGACGATTAGACCTGCAATGGGGATTGACCTATGGAACCTCTTGATGGGAGTGGGTATTCTCGTCTTTTCCCCACATTTTTTATGCTGTTCTCGGACTCGTCAAAGAAAAGGGGGGGGGGGGGGGCATGTTTCGGTCCAGGCCTATGGTCAGGACCTAAAGGATACCTCTCCATCATTCAGGCAGGCTTAGGAGCCGTAGTCTGGCCCCTCTACAGATCCTACAGCTCCTGCCGAGTCGCTCCGTGTGCGACGACTTCATGGTACTGGCGTGTTCTAACCAGCAAGGGACGCATTTTCATACCTTTGCATCTTGCAGTAGAGATACTGAGATGATTTGAGATCCTCTCAATACCACCATCGGCTCGCTCATTCCGGGCGGAGGAATGTTCTCTCCGACTATCCGAGCAGAGCCTCGTAGAGAGAGTGTACCTGGGGGTCTTTGGCCTTGAGTAACCAGCAAGTCCTGGCCTGGGGGACCTGATCGCAACAGCTTGGAACCTCAAGCTTCCGCTGTTCTTTCCCCCCAGTCTCAGACCCCGAGACTCTGGCAAGATGCATTCCGGTGATGGTGGGACAACATCGATGCCTGCGTCTTCCCTCCTTTGTTGTCTGTTGAGAATGGGTCTCAACAAGACCAGGTTGTCTGTCAACCTTTCAATGGCCCTGAGAGCTCCACTGGGACTATACGCAGAACGGTTTCCGGACCCTCTGCTTCCCCTGACGGAACTCCCGGGAGAGCTTCACCCACGGCACAGGCTACTCAAACAACCACACTGCAACATCTTTCACGAGCCGGGGCGTCGCTTCGGCTTCATTCCTGGAGACACTACGCCGCCTCCTCAAGAAGAGACAACCCGCTACAGTCGCGGGACGGAGGTCGCGTCATCTGCGATAGTCTTCTGCAGGGGTCTTCCAGGCGAAGTGGAGAGTCTTCGGTGGTTGGTGTCGTGGGAGATATACCTCTTCCCTTGAGGCCTCTTCTCCAGCAATAACGAACTTATTGCCTTTCGGCGGGAGGAAACTCCTTTCCGCTCTCGGCAATGAAGCCTGTCCCTCAGCCTTTCCCTGACCTTCAGGCTGAAAGGAATAACTTTTTCCTTCCCGCTGGACCTTTCCTCGCTCATGCGAAGCTGCGAACGTCCCTGCCCTAGTCGGAGTGAGACCTCCAACATGGAGCATGTCTCGGACTTTTTAGTCCCTTAAGAGATCTTCTCAAGACCCTTTACGTCAGGCCTCTGATCGTATTCTGTCTTGGGTCTCCTGCTCACTCTGGCCGTGGCCAGTATGTAAGCAATCTTCTTGGTCTCGTACGACTCCGCCCTTTCTAAGAAATGGGGGAAGGCAACATTCAGGTTCGCTCCTGAGTTGTTGGGTAGACTCAGAATCTTGGGGTCCCGGCCCTTCGGTCCAATTCCTTCAAGATTTCGAGTCACCATTCTGTATCTGATGTCCTTCTCTTTCTTGCCAGTAAAGGAATCGAGAGGTTAGCTTTGGGAACAGCTGCAGTTTGTCCTCACGTGCAGCCGGGTTGGGAGCACAAGAAGGACTCGGGGGAGAGTCACCAGTACTGTATACCTCTTCAGCTCGGACTCAAGGACATTCATCTCGACCTAAATCCAGACCCTTCCCCGTCACGTCGCCCTACAGCACGATGTCGGATACATCGCAACGTCCCTCTCCTTCGAGTAATACTACTCTGTGACGCAGGTGCTACAAGCTGGAGTCTGGAAGCGTCTAATGACCTTCGCAGCCCGCTTCCTGCAGGGCGTGACCCACAGGAGTTTCGATACGTTTTTATCGCTCTGTGGTGGCTACACAACAGCTGGTCTAACCTCGGGCTCCTTTTTGGACAGGTAGCAGAAGGTTGAGGGCATTGTTATCAGGTTTTAGTCTGCATGAACAAAAGAAGTATGTCTGGCCCTTACTTCTTTCTTCATCATCCCCTCTACATGGAAGCAGCATCCTGGTCTCTGCATAGCTGACCTCGAACCTCTGCAGGTAAACCATGCTTCCTTGTGTTCCGAGTATTGAGTCAATACTGTCGCGTCCCCCATACCCTGACGAGGTGGTATTGGGAACGTCCTAACCCAGAGTTCCTTCTGGAACTCCAGGTCAACTGCCTAGGACGGGTCACACTTCTTCCTTCTCACACAAGCTTATGTAGGCCACACGGTTTCTTGCGGAGCAAGGAACTTTTGAGGTGCAGGGACTCCTTTTCTCGAGTGCGACTCACTCGGATTCTGAGTTCCCGGGTAAAGCCAAAGCCAGTATGGCTGGGGACTTTCCACCCTTCCTAAGGGGTAAGTCACCCAATGTAAATAGCGTGGTTTGTATTTCGGTTACGGAACAAATGACAAATTCGAAGATAATTTGTATTTTTCCTAACCATACAAACCTTAGCTATTTACATATATTTGCCCGCCAGCCCTGTCCCCCAAGACAAGTCCTACCTCTAAGTGAAAGTGAAGCAATTCATCGGTGTGTGTAGGGGGAGGGGTAGCTAGCTACCACTCCCCTACCCCCTGCTAACTAGTGCGGGGGTAATACACCCTCGTTAAGTTCTAATGGCTCGCCATTTCAGCTACGCTAAAAGGTAAACCCAATGTAAATAGCTAAGGTTTGTATGGTTAGGAAAAATACAAATCATCTTCGAATTTGTCATTTTTAGTAAGCTTAGCAACAGCAAAAAGGGTCAGTGAAGTTCATGCTTTTAGCAAAAACATTGGCTTTAGAAACGGCAAAGCTATATGCTCCCTGCAGCTTGAATTTCTAGCCAAGAACGAACATCCTTCTCACCCATGACCAAAATCTTTTGAAATTGCTAACCTCTCTGATTTGGTTGGTGAGAAGCTGGAGAAAGTTCTTTGTCCTTTTAGAGCACTAAGGTTCTATTTAAACAGGACTAAAGGTTTAAGAGGCAATTCAGAAGTTCTTTGGTGTACAGTCAAAAAGCCTGTTTGTTCCGTAGCCGAAATACAAACCACGCTATTTACATTGGGTTTACCTTTTAGCGCAGCTGAAATGGCGAGCCATTAGAATTTAACGAGGGTGTATTACCCCCGCGTTAGTTAGCGGGGGGCTATGGGAGTGGTAGCTAGCTATCCCTCCCCCCCTCACACAAAGGTGAATGCTCACTTTTCACTTTTGGCTCGGACTGGGACAGACGTCTCTGTCTTGGTCCTCGCTTGGCAGCCATTGTTTGTTTTGTCTTTACTTAATCGCTAACTTTTCTTTTACTCAATATATATGTAAACATGTTTGCATGTTTGTATATATATTTGAGTATAGAAATCAGTAAGTTTCCTTTTCAGAGTTGTGTGTAGTGTACGATATCTCCGTGGAGTCCTCGGCCATTAGGCCACCACGGCGTAATTTTATGGGTTGCGATCGAGTTTGACTTCGGTCTTTCTCTCTCTCTCTCTCTTGAGGTCGTTAACCCTTTTACTACGTTACTACGCCTTTTGTAGCTTCCTTCCCGTGTGGGGGGATTGCTACTCCGTACGTTTTGTCTCAATTAGTTTATGAATCTAATTGTATTTGTTGATTTTTCAGCTTGTAGAAGGATTCCTTTCGGGGTTTTCGTTCTTTCTTTAGTGTTCATTCATTTTTAAATTACATAATTACATAGTTTCATAATTATAATTGTTATAATTCTGTTTTGGTTACAGCTCTCCTTCCGTGAGTGTAAGTGGTTGTGAGGGCACGTGCCTGTTGTGTAATTCTTGTTTCCTTTCCCTCGGGATTCCTCTTCGGAGCCTTCCCGGGGGAATGAATGTGTACTAATTTTTTTTTGTTTTTATTTTTTACAGTTACCGATCTAGTTCGTTTCTGTAATACGGCTACGGTGTGAGCTGTCTTGTGGAGGCCTGGGGATTCGGCTGTTGCTGCCTCCCCTTTGGATTTTCGTCAGGGGCGTGTCTCCTTCTACTGGAAGTACTCCCGTGACGATTGACAGCTCTCCAGTTCATTTTAGAACTCTCAGGAGGCTTACCTCCTTGGGTGGGTAACTTTCTTTCCGAGGGAAATTTTTCCTGTCCAGGCTTGAGTTTTTCTCCTTTTGGGGGGTTCTTCTCATGCCTTTTTTTCGTGCGACTATGCTCTTGGTGCTGAGTGGTCACACCTGCAGTTTCGCTCAAGGGGTTAGGCCACTGCAGGAGCCCCTCTTCGGAGGATTGCTCCTTTTAGGTCACTGGGTGACCAGTCTCTTCTACGAAGTGTTTCTCTTTCGTTCGCGAGAGAGTACACTCATAGAGACTCCTCTTCGGAGGATTCTTCTTCTGCTGTTGCTGTTGGCCTCCTTCGCCGTAAGGCTCACCGTCCGCCTCGTCGTAAGGGCCTCTCATCTCCCTATAAGGGTGCTAAGAGGCGCCTTTTTGAATCTCCGTATGCAGCCTACATCTCCTTCATCCGCCCTGGTGTAGATGGACAGCAGTCTGACCTCGTCTTCCGACGGGCAACGGTCTTCCCGACGGACAACGGTCTTCCCGACGGACAATGGTCTTCCGACGGACATCAGTGTCCCGGCAGACAGGCAACGGTCTTCCGGCCTGATCCTGCTCAGTGTTAGAGCACAGGCGCTCTCCTGCTCATCAGCGCTTCCTGATCGCTAGCGCTCTCCTGTTCGCCAACGCTCTACTGTTCGTCAGCGCGCTCCTGTTCGTCAGCGCTCTCATGATGATCATCTCTGCTGTTCCTGTTGGTTCCTGTTAGGCGCCCTGTGCGCCCACTTTCGCCCTCGCGATCTAGAACTTTGGTTCAGGTCTGGGTCAAGGACTCTTCTTCTATGCGCAGGCTTCCATGCGTTGCCTTCTGCTCGTCAGCGATCATCAGCTCGCCAGCGACCTTAGACGCGTCAACGTTCACCTGCTCGCCAGCGATCTCCTACGCGTCAACGATTGCCATCGATCTGCCATGCGTGTCAGTTCCCCTGACCACCATCAGTAGCGATATAGCGCTCGCCTGCTGTGGACCACGATCTCCGGTATCTGAGTCTTGCCGTAGATCTTCCTCCTGCTCGCCAGCGCTCACCTTTTCTTCTGTCCTTCTGTGCGCCAGCTTTCTTCAATTGCCAGCGCACATCTGCGCGCCCTTCTTTACCGCGCACCAATGGGCGCCAACGGGTTTCTGACTGTCTAGGATCGCCTGATTAACAGCTGGCTTCAGCGCTCACCTTCCTGATGCACCTGCGCGCCTTCTATTAGCGCGATGCGCGCTAACCATCACTAGTCTCTCTCACGTTGGCAATCGCCTATGCACCCGCGCGATTCTTCATCTGCTCGCTAGCGTTTTGTTAACCCACCACCGCTCGCCAACCCGCCATCGCTTGCCGACGCGTTATCACTTGCTGACGCGCCATCGCTTGCCAACGCGCCATCGCTTGCCGACGCGCCATCGCTTGCCAACGCTCCGTCACTCTCCTGCGGGCTATCGCCTCGCCAGAACGCGCCATCGCTCGTCAATGCGCCATCGCTCGTCGATGCGCCATCGCTTGCCGACGCGCCATCGCTCGTCAATGCGCCATCGCTTGCCGACGCGCCATCGCTCGTCAATGCGCCATCGCTTGCCGACGCGCCATCGCTCGTCAATGCGCCATCGCTTGCCGACGCGCCATCGCTCGTCAATGCGCCATCGCTTGCCGACGCGCCATCGGTCTCCCGACCGCCTGTGCTAACCCGCGCGGCCACACGCCCACGTTCCTGCGCGACCGCACGCCCGCGTGCCTGCCCGACCGCGCACATGCTCACCAATGTTTGCCCGCGTGCGAACCAACGGTATTCCATTGCGTGAATGGACGGTTTCCGTCGCGCGGACGGACGGTGTTACGTTGCGCGAACCGACGGGGTTCCGTCGCGCGAACCGACGGTGTTCCGTCACGCGAACCGACGGTGTTCCGTCACGCGAACCGACGGTGTTCCATCGCGCGAACCTACTGTGTTTCTTCGCACGAACGTCGGCTTAATTCTTGCAGTATCCATTGCTCGCCTATGGGTTATCACTCGCCGACCACCAGCTCTCGCCCTTCCTTCCACGCTCGCCCTCCTTCTGCGCTCCTTCGCTCACCTTCGTTTGGGTTCCTGCGTGACCGCGCATGGGCGCTTCCATGTTCGCCCGCGCGCAAATCATTGATTTACCATCGCGCAAGCTCCAGGGTGATTGCGACCACGATTTCCATTGGGGTTTTCGCAGCATGGCCAGCCTGGCGAGTTCTTCTGGAGCGTATTTCCAGAACACGGCCTCACCCCGTAAACGCAGAGCATGGCACTTGCAACAATAGGAAGAATCTTCAGGGAGGTCTGAGCAACACTCCTCTTTCCAGAACCTGGGTTAGCCCTTCCCCGTCATTCCCTGGAAGGATTTTTGGTGGGGGGCTTTCCGTTCGAGATTTCTCCATCGGCCAAGGCTTACCCCTTCCTCTTCTCCACCTCGTGTAGGGGGCTTACCAGGTCCTTTCCCTCCTCGGTTACGGCCCGAGGTTTGGTTCAAGGAAGCTACAGGAAGGTCATGGGTACTTTCCTCCTCTCGGGCATAGGCACCTTGGCGTTTCGTCGTTAAGTATCTAACTTGCGGGCAAGCTCGATGTTGGACCATCTGGACGCGCTGACCGAGGGCTTCGTTTCGGGTGTCTCATCCGTGGATGTCGACAACCTCAGACACCCTTCCATCCTTGAGAAGAGTTTGTTTGTGCCCAAGGACAGAGACTTAGACAGCGGCTGTGCGGAGGAAGTCGACTTTCGTTTTCACTCCTCCAAGGCGCTTTCTTCCAGACTCTGCAGGGCTCCAGCGCCTTTTTCTTTCAACCACGTCGGCCTAAGTTATCGGCTACGACAACTGAGACAAGGTGTCCAATTGCAGTTTCCTCCTGTCAGGAACAGATGGCACGGGAGGCTCCCCCGGGGGGGGCATAGTCCTAAAGGGAGCGGCAGAGTTCACGAACTCTAGGATTGGCACCCCCCCTTGCAGGTTTCACGCTGGGAGGATGCTTAAGGTTACTCATCCGGATGACAGCTTCCTGATGCCCATTCCCGTACGATCTCTGTGATCAGCCAAGGATATCGCGCCTGCCGTCTCTGTCAGCGAATTCAGTGTCTCTGAACCTCTATGCCATAGGGTCGGCAAGAGTTGCCCGTTTGGGCAAAATGATCCATACCTTAGGAGAAGGTCCTCCATAGGATCATCGACGGCTTCACCCCTGGCTTCTTCAGTCGATCCTTTCTTGTAAGGAAGTATCTGAGACGGGAGTTCCGTAGTCGACCTCTCAGCCCTGATCAAGTTTGTTGAACAAACTTCGTCCAGCGTAGAACAGCAGAATCGATCAGACTGGTAACGAGGCGACAGGACTCCTTAAACCCTGGATCTGAAGGACGGGTACTTTCAGTTTCCATTCCACCCATCTTCCAGAAAGCTCGTGGAATTCAGCCTAGACTGCAGGTATTCCTGCTTATGATGCAGTGTGGCGATCCCGCCGTGGCATCGCAGATTTTTTTCCCCAGAGAACTCTCCCTGCTTTCCTCATGGCCGCTCAGGTACAGGCTTCCGCCTCCTCTACCTTTTGGAGGGCTGGTCAACTCCGGTAGGCTCGGGTTCGACCTTCTTCAGTGCCGGGACAAGCTTCCGGATGCTTACCATGAGTGTGGGTTCATGGTAATTTGCTAGGAGCCTTCTCTTTTTCTGCCTCAACATCTGGAGTATCTGGCCATGATATTGAGTCAACAGCCTTACCATGTTGGAAACCCCGCTTCTCGTCCGTCCAGCGAGGTTAAGCAACGTCGGTTCTGGTCGGTACTTGGATGGGTGACCACCTGGGGACGCCAGATTCTGTTGCCACCTCCTCCGAGCCTTCCCTTCAGTTGACTGTGGCAAGGCTGAGGAGAGTCGCAGTACCTGTTCTCAGTCAAGCAGAGCTTTCAGCCCTACCTTGGAACGTTTCCTAGTTCTCCTTTCCTCATTGACCCGTCTATAGTTCCGAACGGTCGCCTCAGGATAAGTTCCATGTGGGGCGGTCCAAGTTCCGGTGGTTTCAGGCAACGATTAACCGGACTTCCTGGCCCCTATGGGACCAGCGGAACTATTAGACCTGCAATGGTTGTTGACCTATGGAATCTCTTGTGATGGGAGTGGATATTCTCGTCCTTTCCCCACATTTTTTATGCTGTTCTCGGACTCGTCAAAGAAAAGGGGGGGGGGGCATGTTCCGGTCCAGGCCTATGGTCAGGACCTGAAGGATACCTCTCCATCATTCAGGCAGGCTTAGGGGCCGTAGTCTGGCCCCTCTACAGATCCTACAGCTCCTGCCGAGTCGCTCCGTGCGCGTCGACTTCATGATTCTGGCGTGTTCTAACC
Source organism: Palaemon carinicauda (assembly GCF_036898095.1). Lineage (NCBI taxonomy): Eukaryota > Metazoa > Arthropoda > Malacostraca > Decapoda > Palaemonidae > Palaemon > Palaemon carinicauda. The sequence goes on along the minus strand of NW_027168804.1, from coordinate 240,921 downwards.
AGCAGGGGACGCATTTTCACACCTTCACATCTTGCAGTAGAGATACCGAGATGATTGAGATACTCTCAATACCACCATCGGCTCTCTCATTCCAGGCAGAGGAATGTTCTCTCCGACTATCCGAGCAGAGCCTCGTAGAGAGAGTGTACCTGGGGGTCTTTGGCCTTGAGTCCCTCTTAATGAGAGAATGCCTTGATGAAGTCATTGAGCTTCAGCACGGCATTTCATTCCCGTGCTGAATCTTGGTGACGGGCAAGAGGGCTCTCAAACTTGGGGAAATTGCTCCCCCAGTTCGAATCTAAATTTCTCTCTTTCATCTTTTTCTTCCTCTTTATATGGCTTCAACCTTCTCCTAATATTATAAACTTTCCTTCATGTTGCTGTCCCAACCCTATGAGTAAAATTTCCCATATGTATTTGTATATATTTACATATATATGTGTTTATTATTTTTTTTCTCTTTTTTTATGGCATGGATGTTTCTACATCTGTTATTGCCACTTGGGCGGATGTTTATACATCCGGTATTGCTGCCTGCTTTGATGAATGGGAAAGGTGTCACGGTTGGGAGGTGTTTGTGCTCAAAGCTATATGTGTGAGAGTATTGGATGATCTCAGCCATCCCGAAGATGGTTTGGACCTTTTTGGCGGAACTATTCTCAAGTGTTGGGTCTTCGGAATCCAGGGGGATCCAACGCTTGGGGTAGGACTCTCGGCTTTTGGCCGGAAGCCCATCATTACAGATATGGGGAGGATGATTCCATAGTTTCTTGGTCTCAGTCCTAACAGGCGGGTTCAGCTTACACCTGTGCCTCTATATCTGTTTTGACGCTATCCTTCGGGTAGGGTATGGAGTGGACCATCTGGGAAGTATACTCTCACTGTGCCGGTAGTGGAGAGTGTAAATTTCCTTCCCAACATGTGATGCCTTAATGTTCTCAAGCAGGTAAATCAAACTTCAAAAAATCACTCTTCTCTCTTCTTTTTTATGATGGATTCTTGTGAAAATGACCCCACCTCCCCTGGATATGCTGACTCGCCCCCGGCACTGTTGACGACCTCTGGCAATTCATTTAAAGAAAACTCCGTTGATGACCTAGGAACTAAAAAGGACTATTCTTTAAACACTCGGAATAAAGGTAATTTGGGCAACACAGGAAAATTGAATGTCCTGCACATTACCCAAATCCCATTAGAAACTAATTATGATATGCTACATAAAATATTTGAGTGTTATGGATTAATAAAAGAAATTAGAATGAAACTTCAAGATGATAATTGGGAATCTTGGTTATCATTTAATTGTCATGAGGAAGCATTTAATGCAAGCCGTAATATTGTTGATATTAAAGTAGGTAATATGAGTGTTAAGGGTGCTCTGTGTGATGGGGCACCTAAAGATCTGGATGTCTACAGACCAGCAGACTGGGCTGATAAAGATATAGAGGCAGATATGCCATCCCAAAGAAAGCCAAAACCACCAATGTGGCTTCTTGCTCAATCTGCAGGAGGTACGGAAAATTATTTCAAGGTCTGCAAATTTCTTCAGAGGAAGGTAGGTACGATCGCACCTGGAGATATATCTCGATTCGGTAAGAAAAGTTACCTGATAAAGGCCAAGTCATATACACAGTCTGTTATACTGTCCAATTTGAAGACAGTAAATGATGATATAAAATTGGACATCAAACCCCATCTAAACTTTAGCTATGGAAGGGGAGTGGTTTTTAATAGGGATCTGTATGAATTTACTGAAGAAGAGATATTGACTATGTGTCCTCTATCAGTGTGGAAAGTACATAAAGTACCTGGAACATCAATGATTGTTCTTACTTTCCAGGATGCCGATGTACCTTCCCACATAGACATAGAAAATGAAAGGATCAGAGTTCAACCTTTCAAGCAAAAGCCACTGCAATGTTATAATTGCTTTAAATTTGGACATCCTTCCAAAGTTTGCAATAGTGAAAGAATTTGTAATACTTGCCCCAATATTTACCATGGGGAATGTACATTTGAGGCAAGGTGCTTAAACTGCAACTCTAATCATAAATCTAATGATAGGAGCTGCCAGTTTTATAAGTTAGAAGAGGCTGCCCTCAATAAATCAATTATTGAACATGTAAGCGTGGGGCATGCCAAGAGATTATTAAATAAATCTAACACTTATGCAAAGACATTAAAAACAGGAGAAAAAGTTCCTCGGGAATCATCTCGCCCACCTACTACTGTAGGTAGTTCTCGAAAAAGGAATTCACCATCTATTGATAAAGTGCTGCATAAGACAAGAATATCTCCTCCTAAAGATTTATCATTGAGTATCAACCAAAAGACATTGCCCACCACTATCAAACCTTTGTCCCCCATTACAAAGGATAGTACTAACCTCTCCCAGGCCATATCCTTGCCTGATTTAATGGAGATTCCACCTGACACCAAGTTATCAGGTGTACCTGTAGTGGGGAAGGTACAAAAACCTGGTAACTCACAACCCACTAATCGTAAAAGAGAGAGACCTCCATCTCTCTCACCCCCCTCCATAAGAAATAATAGAATTATGACATCAAATAAATATGATGTTTTGTCTGTTGATGTTGCCGATCAACCAGAAGATAATTTAAATAAATCAGAAATTCAAGTTGAGGTCCACCATCCCCCTCAACAAATAGATAAAAAAGATACAAAGAAAAACACCAACGTAAAACCCAACATAACAAGACCACCTCTGAAGAAACCTACAGGTAATAATGTTAGATTAAAAACTGCTAATGGGAAGACCTCATCCAAGATGTCTTCCCAAAATAATCCATAGTTTTCTCCTCCATTCTGCAATGGAACTGTCAGGGTTTGAGGGCAAAATATGAAGAACTTAAGCTCCTAATTCATGAACATTCCCCCATAATTGTATGTCTACAGGAAAGTATGCTTGATTCTAACACTCCTAGTCCTCGAGAGTATGTTAGCTATAGAACACCATATAATCAACAAGCAGGGAGCCATGGCGAAAGTCTCATGTATATTCGTCGAGATGTTCCCCAAATACCCATGTCTATACGTACAACCCTGCAGGCAGTTGTACAAATTGATATAGGGAGAAAATATACAATATGCTCTCTGTATTTACCTCCAAATGATAATATTTTATATGATGATTTAGTAGAGGTCATTCAACAACTCCCTCAACCTTTTCTCTTACTGGGAGATATGAATGGTAGACATCCTTTATGGGGTGATATTTTAGCAAACACAAGGGGCAATATTATCTCATCAATTGTGGAGAATGAGGATGTGGGACTCCTTAATACAGGAGAGCCCACACACTTCCATGTTCAGACAGGTACTTTGTCATGCATTGACCTTTCAATTGCAAGTTCTAACTGCCTTCCTGATTTTGATTGGAGGACATTAGATGATTGGCATACTAGTGATCATGCACCAATCATTATAAACACCAACAAGGGTCCGCCTTTGCAAAGATCGCCACGTTGGAATCTAGACAAGGCAGACTGGGTTAAATTTTCCGAGCTAAGTGAAATCGAAGGGAGAGCAGAACAGTTTGAAAGTGTTGATGATGCCATAGACCTACTGAATGGAACTCTTCATACAGCAGGAGTCAATTCAATTCCCAAAACAACAGGGTTATTCAAACGACGACCAGTCCCGTGGTGGTCTTCAGAACTAACTGCACTCCACAGAGCCACAAGAAGATCTCTAACACGATTGCGTAGACGCAGAACTGATGAGAATTTAACTATGTACAAGAAATGTAGAGCACAGTTCCGTCGTGCCATGAAAGAAGCAAGACGCCAGTCATGGATGTCTTTTGTTTCCTCCATTAACAGTAGAACACCACCATCTTCTGTGTGGAGGAAAGTAAAAAAGATAGCTGGCAAATTCACCCCCAACCCACCACCAGTGTTGAAGGTAAATGGCCAGTATGTAACTGAAGCAAATGAAGTTAGCAATGCCCTGGCTAATCATTTTTCAAATGTATCCAGCAAATGTGAAGGAGCCCCTGGTCACCAGTATAGGAGCACTGAAGAAAAGAAAATTTTAAATTTTGCAACAAGAAGGGAAGAGTCGTATAATTCTCCTTTCACTGAAAGAGAATTTGATTCCGCACTTGCTCATTGCAACGATACAGCCCCTGGACCCGATGGAATTCCATATGCAATGATTAAACATGTACATTTTAATACAAAGCTATTTATTTTAAGCATTATTAATAGAATATGGCATGATCATAGTTACCCAAGTGTTTGGGAACTAGCCATTATTTTAGCCTTTTTAAAACCCGGTAAAGACAAGTTTTTAGCAGCAAACTATTGTCCTATTGCATTGACATCTTGTTTATGTAAAATCATGGAGAAGATGGTCAATGCAAGGCTGATATGGTACCTTGAAAAGAAAGGTATTTTATCACCGATTCAATGTGGATTCCGAAAAATGCACTCAACGACTGATGTGTTGATATGACTTGAGTCTTCTATTTGTGAAGCCTTTGCTTCCAAACAACACCATGTTACAGTATTTTTTGACCTTGAAAAGGCATATGATACCACATGGAGATATGGTATTCTTAAAACCATTCATGAATTGGGATTGAGAGGAGAGCTGCCACTATTTATTCAGGCATTTCTTTCACGTAGAGTTTTTCAAGTGAGAGTGGGGGAAACTCTATCAGAGAGTAAGTGCCAGGAAGAAGGAGTTCCTCAGGGTAGTGTGCTGAGTGTAACCCTTTTTGCACTAGCAATTAATGGGATATCCTCAGCCATTCCCCAGGATGTTCTCTCAACATTATTTGTGGATGATCTCTCAATATCATTTGCTGGCACTAGAATGGCAATGGTTGAGAGAAAAATCCAACTCTCTATTGATAAAATTATCCAGTGGGCTGACATGAATGGATTTAAGTTCTCGACAAGTAAAACTACCATTGTCCATTTTTGTCGTATCCGGGGAGTACATCCAGACCCGGATATATACATTAAAGGTCAACGGATACCATGTGTATCGGAAACCAAATTTTTAGGTTTGATATTTGACTGTAAACTTACATGGGTTTCTCACCTAAAAGCGCTAAAAGCTAAATGTGTTGAAGCTCTGAATATCTTAAAAGTATTGTCCCATACATCATGGGGGGCAGACCGCAATACTATTTTAAAATTATACAAGGCCTTGATTTTTTCCAAAATTAGTTATGGTTGTGAGGTATATTCTTCAGCCACCCCAAGCCGGTTAAAAATATTAGATTCGATACATCATGCAGGTATTAGATTGTTTACTGGAGCTTTTAAAACCTCGCCTATCCCAAGTCTCCTTGTTGATGCTGGAGAGTTACCTCTAGACCTTTACCGAATGTCTTCCATTCTTCGGTATTGGTTTAGATTGCAAAGACTCCCTAACTCTCTAGCCTTTCAGACTGCAAGCCTTGTAAGACACGCATCATACTTTGAGTTGCACCCAAAATCTCCTCAACCTTATGGCTTTCGGGTGAAACGATTATTAAATAGTCTGGATATAATTAGAAATAAGGTACTTCCATTCAAGGTATCATCAACGCCTCCATGGAAGTTACCAGAGATATCTTTTTGTAAATATTTTATTGGAGATAAGAAGAATATGTCAGACCTAGAAGCCAGGTCTCTTTTTAATGAACATGTTAAAGAACATAGAGGATCAACTTTTATCTATACTGATGGCTCCAAATCTGATGCTGGCGTTGGATTTGGAGTACATAGTAATGGTTTTAATTGTAGAGGTGCACTTCCTCTGACCGCTTCCATATTTACTGCCGAACTGTATGGCATATTAACCGCTATTGAGAAAATAGCGTTGGAGAAGGAGGGTAATTATACAATTTTTAGTGATGCAAGGAGTGTCCTTCAAGCTATGGAAGTTTTTAATTCTAATAACCCTTTAGTTTTAAAGATTTTAGAATGGCTTTTTATTATTGGACGGAGAGGTATAACAGTTCAATTTTGTTGGGTTCCAGCACATGTAGGTGTGTCTGGGAATGAGAAGGCAGATTCACTGGCTAAGGAGGCTGCATCCGAGTTGCTGCCAAGAAGGTATCCCATTGCCTGTAATGATTTCTTACCTGACATCAAGAAATTGGTTTGCAATAAATGGCAACAGCAATGGGATAGTCAAGATGGCAATAAAATGCGAGAGATAACAAATGACATATCTCCTTGGAGGTATAATATGATGCCCCGAAAATGGGAGACGTCTCTTTGTCGTCTCCGTATTGGTCACACTCAGTTGACACACGAGTTTCTGCTGAAGGGCCAACACCAACCGTATTGTGATGACTGTTTAGTACCTCTAACAGTAAGGCATTTGTTGACCGAATGCCCCAATTATAACAACTTGCGGAATAGATATTTGTTTGAGGCTCGAGGTGAGGGTGGCAGGTTCATCCTTGCCAAGATTTTTGGAAATGATGTGTCCTACCATGCAAGTGGCATTTTTAGATTTATTTCAGAAGCAGGTCTTCTGAAAAATGTTTAACTTTTATGACATTCAATTTTTGTAATTTTAATTGAATACTATTTAATTTTTATTTTATTTTATTTATTTTTTATTTTTGTATACATAAATTAAATGTTACCGGCGTCAATGACCTTAGATGTCAGGATGCCTGAAAACTTTAAATCATTCATTCATTCATTGGCCTTGAGTAACCAGCAAGTCCTGGCCTGGGGGACCTGATCGCGACAGCTTGGAACCTCAAGCTTCCGCTGTTCTTCCCCCCGGTCTCAGACCCCGAGACTCTGGCAAGATGCATTCCGGTGATGGTGGGACAACTTCGACGCCTGCGTCTTCCCTCCTTTTTGTCTGTGGAGAATGGGTCTCAACAAGACCAGGTTGTCTGTCAGCCTTTCAATGGGAGAGCTCCACTGGGACTATGCGCAGAACGGTTTTTGGACCCTCTGCTTCCCCTGACGGAACTCCTGGGAGAGCTTCTCCCACGGCACAGACTACTCAAACAACCACACTGCAACATCTTTCACGAACCGGGGCGTCGCTTCGGCTTCATGCCTGGAGACACTACGCCTCCTCCTCAAGAAGAGACAACCCGCTACAGTCGCGGGACGGAGGTCGCGTCATCTGCGATAGTCATCCTCAGGGGTCTTCCAGGCGAAGTGAAGAGTCTTCGGTGGTTGGTTCCGTGGGAGATATACCTCATCCCTTGAGGCCTCTTCTCCAGCAATAACGGTCTTATTGCCTTTCGGCGGGAGGAAACTCCTTTCCGCTCTCGGCAATGAAGCCTGTCGCTCAGCCTTTCCCTGACCTTCAGGCTTAAAGGAATAACTTTTTCCTTCCCGCTGGATCTTTCCTCGCTCATGCGAAGCTACGATCGTCCCTGCCCTAGTCGGAGTGAGACCTCCAACGTGGAGCATGGCTTGGACTTTTTAGTCCTTTAAGAGATCTTCTCAAGACCCTTTACGACAGGCCTCGGATTGTATTCCGTCTTGGGTCTCCTGCTCACTCTGGCTGCGGCCAGTGTGTAAGCAATCTTCTTGGTCTCGTACGACTCCGCCCTTTCTAAGGAAGAGGGTAAGGCAACATTCAGGTTCGCTCCTGAGTTGTTGGGTAGACTCAGAATCTTGGGGTCCCGGCCCTTCGGTCCAATTCCTTCAAGATTTCAAGTCTCCATTCTGTATCTGATGTCCCAAAACCTTCTCTTTCTTGCCAGTAAAGGAATCGAGAGGTTAGCTTTGGGAACAGCTGCAGTTTGTCCTCAGTTGCAGCCGATTTGGGAGCACAAGGAGGACACGGGGGAGAGTCACCAGTATACCTCTTCAACTCGGACTCAAGGACATTCATCTCGACCTGTCTCCAGACCCTCCCCCGTCACGTCGCCCTACAGCACGATGTTGGATACATCGCAACGTCCCTCGCCTTCGAGTAATACTACTCTGACGCAGGTGCTACAAGCTGGAGTCTGGAAGCGTCTAATGACCTTCACAGCCCGCTTCCTGCAGGGCGTGACCCACAGGAGTTTTGATACGTTTTCTATCGCTCTGTGGTGGCTACATAACAGCTGGTCTAACCTCAGGCTCCTTTTTGGACAGGTAGCAGAAGGTTGAGGGCATTGTTATCAGGTTTTAGTCTGCAAGAATGAAAGAAGTATGTCTGGCCCTTATTTCTTTCTTCATCCTCCCTTCTCTTGGGGAAAGCAGCATCCTGGTCTCTGCATAGCTGACCTCGAACCTCTGCAGGTAAACCATGCTTCCTTGTGTTCCGAGTATTGAGTCAATACTGTCGCGTTCCCCATACCCTGACGAGGTGGTATTGGGAACGTCCTAACCCAGAGTTCCTTCTGGAACTCCAGGTCAACTGCCTAGGACGGCTCACACTTCTTCCTTCACACACAAGCTTATGTAGGCCACACGGTTTCTTGCGGAGCAAGGAACTTGTGAGGTGCAGGGACTCCTTTTCTCGAGTGCGACTCACTCGGATTCAGAGTCCCCGGTTAAAGCCAAAGCCAGTATGGCTGGGGACTTTCCACCCTTCCTAAGGGGTAAGTCACCCAATGTAAATAGCGTGGTTTGTATTTCGGTTACGAAACAAATGACAAATTCGAAGATAATTTGTATTTTTCCTAACCATACAAACCTTAGCTATTTACACATATTTGCCCGCCAGCCCTGTCCCCCAAAACAAGTCCTACCTCTAAGTGAAAGTGAGCATTCACCTGTGTGTGAGGGGGGGATGGGTAGCTAGCTACCACTCCCCCCCCCCTCTAACTAGCCCGGGGGGTAATACACCCTCGTTAAATTCTAATGGCTCGCCGTTTCAGCTGCCCTAATAGGTAAACCCAATGTAAATAGCTAAGGTTTGAATGGTTAGGAAAAATACAAATTATCTTTGAATTTGCCATTTTTTCCCATGTCTAAAAATGCCTTATATTTCATAGGACTTTTTTGATTAAAGAAGTTCACACACTTTGGTAAGTCAGACCTTAAGCTCCTGAAAGTTAAGACTCATGAAGTTAAGAGCTGTGGCAATGTCTGTGGCTTTTAAACAAAATCGTTCTCTGCAAAGTATGATGAATACAACGTTTTGGAGAAGTAAATCTGTTTGTTCGAACCGAAATACAAACCACGCTATTTACATAGGGTATTACTTTCGGCGTAGCTGAAAATGACGAGCCATTAGATTTTTAACGAGGGTTAACTATCCCTGCGCTAGTTAGCAAAGGGGTAGGGGAGGGGTAGCTAGCTACCCCCCCCACACAATGGTGAACTGCTTCACTTCACTTTTGGCTTGGACGATGAGCAGACGTGTCTGTCTCTTCTTCGCATTGTTGACAGCCTTAATCTGTTTTTCTTTTTCTTACAGTTTTGTGTGTTTGAAGGTGGCCTCTACCTTTTCTTCCTATTATGCGGAAGTGCCCTGGACTCTCCAACCGCCCCTGTGGAACATTCTTGTCGGCGGTCGATATGGACCCTCACACCCTTTGTCCCCAGTGTCGAGGTCAACGGTGTGAAAGGGATAATAATTGTAGTGAGTGCAGGGAGTGGTGTACCTCCCAGTGGGAGAGGTTTGCCCGGCGGCGTAAGAAGAAGTCTAAGCGAGACCGTTCTCCCTCAAGGGCTGCCTTGAGGAAGGAAGGTTCCAAGGACTCTTCTTCCGTTGCCCAAACCTCCTCCGAAGCTCCCACTCGATCGGTCTCTCGCGATAGGCCGTCAAGTGGTAGCGTAGGCCATTCTTTTGTTTCCCAACCTCGGGATTCGGGAGAGGGTGTTGCCTCCCATAGCGAGGCAGCTCCCCCTCCTCCTCCGGGGGAGGACATTGTTGATTTTGTTGATGACCAAACTGTTTCTAACAATGATCTTTTCCAGCTTTGGGCTTCCTTGGGGCTTAAGGGCTCGCCCTCCAAGGAAGCCCTGTTTGACCTGATCCAGTTGGGGGCAGCTGTCCAACAGTCGCCGGTAATACCAGAGGTAGACCCTCTGTCTAATGTCGACGTTTCTGTGGCAGTGGCCTCCGACGGGTCGGGTCAAACCCCTGCTGCTGCTGTTGCGGATGTTGCTGAATGCTCAGGTTCCCCCTCCGAACATCCTTCGAGGGGAAAGCTGAGTCCAACGGTCTCTCCTGTGGGTGTTTCTCCCCCTCGGGGGAGTGCACTGACAGAGACTCCTCTTCGGAGGACCGACGACGGTGATACTCTGCCTCGAGGTCGTCTTCGCCGTAAGGCTTTGCCGTCGAGGCCTTCTTTCTCCTTACAAGGGAATTAGGAGGCGCCTCTTCGGGTCTTTGCCTTCGTCGTCCCCTGCGGAGGGTTCTTCTCGTCGGGAGCAGACCGTTGCAGTGACATCGCTGGACCTCTCCGCAGATCGTTCGCGATCTACGCCTGCCAGATCTTCCAACCTACCATCACCGTTCCTGGACGCAGATGCGCAGTTGGCGCCTACACACCCCTTGATCCGTCAAGCACCGGTCCCTTCGGGGCAGAAGGGCTTATCCCACATTGTGGGTAAGTCCCTTCAGTGTCAGGTTTCACCTCTGCGCCCACGATCTCCTGCGCGCAAGCGCTCTCCTGCTGATCAGTCAACAGACTCTTTTTGCCAGCGCTCACCTGCTTGCAAGCGCTCTTCTGTTCCTGCTGCGCGCATTGCGCGTCAACGGTCTCCTGAGAGCCGTCGATCTCCTGCTCGCCAGCGCACTACTGCGTGCCATGCGCGCCAACGTTCGCCCACGATCTTCGGATCTGGGTGCAGGCAGGGATATTGATCCTTTGCCTCGCCAGCGTTCCCCTGCGCGTCAACCATCGCCTGCGCACCACGGCGCGCATTCTCCTGTGCCCACTTCTAAAGTGCATGCGCGCCCGCGAGACGACTCCTGAGCCCGCCCACGAGCGTTCGTCCTTGAGCGCAACCTCGTCCCCTGGTCCTGCGCCCCAGTTGGAAACTAACTACCGCGCGACTGTGCTCCAACCTACGCGTCAGCGATCTCCTCCTCGCCAGCGTTCTCCTACGTGCCCGCGCGATCCTTCGCCTGTGCGCAAACGCTTGCCAACGCGCCCACGCGTCTGATCGCCACAGGTCACCGACTCGCCCACACGGTAACTCACCTGTGCGCAGTCGGTCGCCTACTCGCCCTACGCATCATCGTTTGCCAATGCGCCAATGCGCCATCGCTCGCTAACACGCCATCGCTCGCCAACGCACTATCGATCGCCTACGCGCCATCGCTCTCCTGATCGCCAGCGATCGCCCGTGCAATCGCCCGCACCCTCACCTGTGCACCCACACACACCTTCGCCTGCGCGCCCACCTGCCCCCTCGCCCACGCGCCCTCATTTCCGCGCACACCTGTGCGCCAACGGTCGCCCGCACGCGACCCATCGGTTTTTCCATCACGCGAGCGCCAGCGCGACCCTCAACGCGATTCCCGCTGGCTTTCGCAGCGCGCCCAACCTTGCGAGTTGCCGGGGACGCGTGCTTCTAGATCACCCTCACGATCTCCACCTCGTAAGCGCCGAGCACACGTCCGGGAGCAGGAAGATTCATCGGAGAGGTCCAGGCAAAATTCTTCTTCCCTTTCTTCATTTTAGGCAGGCCCCGTAGTATCCACTCCTAAGGATTAGCCGATCCCCTTCCCTCCAGCGGGAATCGCTGACACTGCGTCAGTCAGCCGCCAGCCTTGGTTTGGTTTCCTGATCAAAGCGATCGTGCAGGCTATGAAGCCAGCCCTCGCTGATCTGGGACTAAAACCAGCGGCTCCCTCGCCCCTGCTGAAGAGAAGGAGAGGAGTGGATTTCGCGGTAACTTTCCCAGGGTTAAGGGGACCGTCCGCCATGGGGTATTGACATAACTTTCAGAAATCGAAAATCATTTTCTTGCTTCTATGTATGCGTAAACATGTCGTACATACTCCCCAGAAGTTTCAGCCAATTATTTTTACAAATAACGAAGATATAGAGGTTTTTAAATGATGACGTCATCCTTACTGTGTCGTCTGCATGACTGAGTTTGACAAAATCGTCTTTGTGTGTTAATTTTGCATAACTATAGCGATTTTTCACTTATATTTCGACCTATCGTACGTCTGGCAGAAATGGAAGGCATTGGTAGAGTGTAGATGAACGAAGACTACTCCTACAATAACAGAAGCCAAAGTTGCCAAAGATGTATAGAAGTTATAATGTATGTGTTTGTTTCCTTGAAGTTTGTATGTACATTGTGTTTCCACAACGCCCTCGGGAACATTATAGCAAGGCCAATGTTACCTAAGGTTATAGAAAGAACAAATAGTCAATCATTTTTCCAAACAATGAAGATATAGCGGGCTTTAAATGATGACGTCATCCTTATGGCGTCGTCTGTATGACTGAGTTTGACAGATGCGCAGTCTCTCTCTCTCTCTCTCTCTCTCTCTCTCTCTCTCTCTCTCTCTCTCTCTCTCTCTCTCTCGATCGGGAATTATTTGCCACTGCTATTTATACAAATACTTTTATTCTCTCTCTCTCTCTCTCTCTCTCTCTCTCTCTCTCTCTCTCTCTCTCTCTCTCTCTCTCTCTCTCTCTCTCTCCTCTCTCTCTCTCGAATAATTTAAAACTCCCATTTATACAAATACTATAATAACAATGTTCAACTCTCTCTCTCTCTCTCTCTCTCTCTCTCTCTCTCTCTCTCTCTCTCTCTCTCTCTCTCTCTCTCTCTCTCTCTCTCTCAATTTGAATTGCCATCTATATCAGCCAAATGCTTTCATGATCTCTCTCTCTCTCTCTCTCTCTCTCTCTCTCTCTCTCTCTCTCTCTCTCTCTCTCTCTCTCTCTCTCTCTCTCTCTCTCTCATGTTTCGAAATCTCGTACTTCTGGGAGAAATGAAAGGCATTAGTAGAGGGTAGGTGAATGAAAACTACCAGCTACGAAAACATCAGCAAAGTTTCCAAAGACATATATAAATTATAATGCATGTGTTTATTTACTTGAAGTTCGTATGTTGATTGTGCTTTCACAACGTCCTCTGGAATTTTATAGCAATGCCAATGTTACATAAGGTGATAGAAAGAACAAAAAGTAAGTGGACAACAAGAAAAAAGACCCAAGAAAGAGGGAAACATGGATAAGAGTACAAAGCTGAAACCTGCTAGCTAAAACACTGGCAACAATTAGAGATCGCTGGCATCTCATAACATAGGAATAGTAAACTGAGGGTTCAAATACCTCCTTTAGGGTGCATTTATGTAGGAATAAACAATAAAAGTTATCATAATAATATTATCTTGATTTCTTTTAGAAAAGAAGCGAAAGTTTGCTGCAAATCTTTGGGAGCATATTAAAGAACAAAAAGTAAGTGGACAACAAGAAAAAAGACCCAAGAAAGAGGGAAACATGGATAAGAGTACAAAGCTGAAACCTGCTAGCTAAAACACTGGCAACAATTAGAGATCGCTGGCAACTCATAACATAGGAATAGTAAACTGAGGGTTCAAATACCTCCTTTAGGGTGCATTTATGTAGGAATAAACAATAAAAGTTATCATAATAATATTATCTTGATTTCTTTTAGAAAAGAAGCGAAAGTTTGCTGCAAATCTTTGGGAGCTCATAACTCAAAAACATACTTATTCCCACTTAGGTACATTTTTCTCACTTATTTGTTGTTTGATATTAGAGAAAAAGATATCGTTGAAAAGAAGAATAAAAATCCCACAATTCTGTCAGACAAAATTTTGATTTTCGTTTTACATTTTTTTTCACGATTATTTTCTGTCTAGACGAGGAAAAAAAAATAAAAATTCATTAAAAAAAACAGAAAGGAAAATCAAAATTCCGTCAGACAGAATTGTTCGGTTGTTAGGGTAGTTTTTGTGGTATAAGTTTCAATATAATTGGTATTATAGTAGTGGAGAAAAATGTACCTAAATATTTTTTTAAATCATGATTTTTGCTAATAAATCCAAAAGTTTTTGATCAAATGACTTGAAATTTTTATATGATGAAGTTATTATATATGTCTAAAACATATATAGAAATTGTGTAATTTGGATCATTAGAAAAAAAATGGCGGATATGGCGGACGGTCCCCTTAAGCTGGCTCCCAAGAGGTCCGACAGGAAGGCCCCTTCCCCTTCGCAGACGTTTTCTCCTTCCCCTGTAGACGAAGCTTTCCCGTTCTCAGGAGAGTCCAGCGAGGTGAGGCACCAATGGGAGGAACCCCACCTCGAGGGAGAGAAACGTCTCGCGTGGGAGGGACCATCCAGACCTCTTTGCTAGAGTCCTGTATCCCTCCCAGGAGGGAGCCCAAGGACTCAAAGATGGTGCCCAAGTCGTCTTCAAGGATTCGTCCAGAGCCAACCGTACCCCGGGAGAACGTCCGCGTATCCCCCCAAGAAGAGCCAATGGAGACAGGAGACTTAGCTGAGAATGCCTTCTGGCAGGTCCTTAATCTAATGAGGCAACTCAATAGTTTTAAGGACCCCGAGACCGCCCCCGCGAAGGCAAGGATACAGTCCTGGACCAAGTTTATGGTACTCAGAAACCCCCAAAGGCCAGTGCAGCCCTGCCATGGTCCCAGGGGGTGAAGAGTGCCAGGGACAAGGTCAAGGGCCAGCTCTCCGAGCTCGCCTCCTCCAGCCGTTCTTCTGCTGGAAACAAGCTCTTCCCACCTCCTCGCGTGCAGCAGAGGAGGTACTTTGAGATCATGGAGGAGTCTTGTTTAGCTCTTCCCCTCCACCACTCTGTGGAAGAGCTCACCAGGGGTCTCTCTCTAGAGAAACTCACTGCCCGGCAGGTGACATTCTCAGCGTCGGAGATCCTAAGCCAGGAGAAAGTCGCTAAGTGCGCCATGCAGGCCACTTCGTGGCTGGATGTCTGGCTGGGGTCTCTGGGCATCCTATTGCGCTCTGAGGACTTGTCCAAGGAGAGCAATAGGAAGGCCCTGGAGACCTTCCTCCTCTCGGGCACGCGCTCCATCGAGTTCTTGGCTCACCAGGTTACTAACCTGTGGGCTAACTCGATTTTAAAGCGACGTGATGCGGTGACTGAGAAGTTCCACCCGAAGGTCCTCGCTGTGGATGTCAGCAAGCTCAGACACTCCTCCATCCTTGGAGGAAACCTGTTTGAGCCCAAGGATATAGAACGGACAGC
The DNA here is from genome assembly GCF_036898095.1 of Palaemon carinicauda. Taxonomy (NCBI): domain Eukaryota; kingdom Metazoa; phylum Arthropoda; class Malacostraca; order Decapoda; family Palaemonidae; genus Palaemon; species Palaemon carinicauda. Next base: position 225,812 of record NW_027168804.1, on the reverse strand, counting down.
TGAGAGGTGGAGGAAGACGAGTCACGATTCGCTCCTCCAGAGGGCCCTTACATCTCGGCCCTACAAACCTCCAGCTCCTCAACAACAACAGCAGCCTCGCAAGACACCGAAGCAGGCTCCGGCAGCTAAGACCAAGGTGTCTAAACAGCAGGCCTTTCCAGCCAAGGTCAAGAGGGGCGGTAAGTCCTCCAGGGGAGGAAAAAATCCTAGAGGGAGCGGCCAAGGCCGCAAACGCTAGGATTGGCAATCCTCATGCGTGTCCACCTGTAGGGGGATGCCTGCAAAGTTGCATGCACAGGTGGCAGCAACACGGGGCCGATTCCTTGACGATCTCTGTGATCGGACAAGGATATCGCATCCCGTTCATAACATCTCAACCTCCCCTGACAGCGAATCCAGTGTCGTTGAGCTCCTATGCCATGGGATCGGCAAAGGGGCTAGCCCTTCGGGCAGAAGTCGAGACCATGCTCAAGAAGGATGCTCTCCAAAAGGTCGTGGACGGCTCCCCAGGCTTCTTCAGTCGACTCTTTCTTGTAAAGAAGGCGTCTGGAGGCTGGAGACCCATCATCGACCTCTCAGCCCTGAACAAGTTTGTCAAACAAACTTCGTTCAGCATGGAGACAGCAGACACATTCAGACTTGCAGTGAGACCGCAAGACTTCATGTGCACACTGGATCTGAAGGATGCGTACTTCCAGATCACAATCCATCCGTCTTCCAGGAAGTACTTAAGATTCAGCCTAGACAACAAGATCTACCAGTTCAAGGTGCTGTGTTTTGGTCTCTCCACAGCACCTCAGGTGTTCACCAGAGTGTTCACACTGATATCTTCGTGGGCGCACAGGAACGGCATCCGTCTCCTCCGTTATCTAGACGACTGGCTGATCCTAGCAGACTCGAAGTCAACCCTTCTTCGACACCGAGACAGGCTTCTGGGAATTTGCCAAAATTTAGGGATCATGGTAAATCTCGAGAAGTCCTCTCTGCTTCCAACCCAACGACTGGTATATCTAGGCATGATATTAGACACCAATCTCCACAAAGCCTTCCCATCAGACGACAGGATAGTAAGGCTGAGGAGGGTTGCAGAGCCTTTCCTCAGTCGAGAAGATCTTCCAGCCCAATCTTGGTTACGTCTCCTAGGTCACCTAGCCTCCTTGGCCCGTCTAGTTCCCAACGGACGCCTGAGGATGAGATCTCTGCAGTGGCGGCTCAAGTCCCGGTGGAATCAAGGCATCGATTCCCCGGACTCTCTTGTCTCTATAGGACCTGCAGAACGGACGGACCTGCGGTGGTGGCTGACCGACGAGAACCTTCGAAAGGGAGTGGATCTTCTCGTCCTTCCCCCGGATTTGATGCTGTTCTTGGACGCATCAAAAGAAGGGTGGGGTGCCCACGTTCTGAACCAGAGGGCCTCAGGCCTATGGTCAGAATCAGAAAAGTACCTCCACATCAACCTGCTAGAGATGAAGGCCATATATCTGGCCCTTCAACAGTTCCAACAGACCCCGGCGGGCCACTCTGTGGTGGTGATGAGCGACAACACCACAGTAGTGGCTTATATCAACAAGCAGGAAGGTACCTTTTCACAACAGCTATCCCATCTTGCTGTAGATACTGAGATGGACCGAAGTCCACTCGATACTTCTATCAGCTCGCTTCATTCCTGGCAAAAGGAATGTGCTCGCCAACAGTTTGAGCAGAGCTACGCAGATAGTGAGTACCGAGTGGTCTTTGGATCCTCAAGTAGCCAACAAAGTCCTGACTTTGTGGGGTTCCCTGACAGTGGACCTGTTCGCGACAGCCTTGAATTTCAAGCTGCCGCTGTACTGCTCCCCAGTCCCGGACCCCAAGGCACTCTGGCAAGATGCCTTCCAACAACGGTGGGACAACATCGACATGTACGCCTTCCCACCGTTCTGTCTGATGAGAAGGGTGCTCAACAAGACCAGACTATCGGTTAACCTGTCAATGACCTTAATAGCTCTGCTATGGCATCATGCAGAGTGGTTCCCGGACCTTCTGCAGCTCCTGACGGAACTCCCGAGAGAACTTCCCCCACGACACGAGCTACTCAAACAACCACATTGCAACATCTTCCACAAAGCCGTAGCATCGCTTCGGCTTCACGCCTGGAGACTATCCAGCGTCTCCTCACTGAGAGAGGCTTTTCGCAACAAGTTGTGGAAAGGATTTCTGGACACCTGCGAAAGTCATCCGCAGGGGTCTACTAGGCGAAGTGGAGAGTCTTCTGTGGTTGGTGTCGTGGGAGGGGTATCTCTCCCCTCGATGCCACTATTCCAGCAATAGCGGAGTTTCTTGTGTATTTGCGGGAGGAAATGCGCCTTTCGGTCTCGGCGGTGAAAGACTATCGCTCAACCTTAAGCTAAAGGAATAGACATTTCTTCCTCGCTGGAACTTTCCTTACTCATACGAAGCTACGAGCTTACCTGGCCTCAGTCGGAAGTGAGACCTCCTCCATGGAACGTGGTTCGGGTCCTCAGGGCTCTGAAGAGACCCCCGTTCGAACTATACGCCAGGCCTCTGACCAACACCTGACTTGGAAGACGGTATTCCTGCTCGCTCTGGCTTCGGCCAAGCGGGTCAGTGAACTTCATGGTCTCTCATACTACGTCGCCCATTCAAGGGGATGGGGGGAGGTAACGTTCAGGTTTGTTCATGAGTTTGTTGCCAAGACTCAGAACCCTGGAGTGCCGCCGGACCCACTGTTCGACTCCTCCAGGGTGACGATCCTCCGTTCCGTAACAAATGACCCAGACCATCTGCTACTTTGCCCAGTTAGAAGTCTGAGGCGTTATCTGAAGAGAACAGCTGCAGTCCGTCCCCCCGTGCAAGATCTATGAACACGGGAAGGACGAAGAGGAGGGTCACCAAGAATACTATCTCAGCCTTGATTCGACGGACCATTCCTCATGCCTTGAATCTGGACCCCCTTCCGTCACGTCGCCCTAGGGCACATGATGTCAGGGGCTTCGCTACGTCCCTGGCCTTCAAGAGAAACTTCTCTGTGACGCAGGTGTTACAAGCTGGGGTCTGGAAGCGTCAAATGACCTTCACAGCCCACTACCTGCAGGACGTGACCCACAGGAGCCTCGATACTTTTTCTATCGGCCCTGTGGTGGCTGCACAACACCTGGTCTAACCTCAGGCTCCTTAATGGACAGGTAGCAGAAGGTTGAGGGCATTGTTACCCGGTTTTAGTCTGCGTGAATGAAAGAGTATGTCTGGCCCTTACTTCTTTCTTTATCCTCCCCTCTCTTGGGGAATGCAGCATCCTGGGTCTCTGCATAGCTGACCTCAAACCTCTGCAGGTAAACCATGCTTCCTTGTGTTCATAGTATTAAGAATAATACTGTCGCGTCCCCCATACCCTGACGAGGTGGTATGGGGACGTCCTAGCCTAGAATTCCATCTAAAAGACTTCAGGTCAATTTCCTAAGACGAGTCACACTTGATTCCTTCACACACAACTCATGTAGGCCGCACGTTTCTTGCTTAGCAAGAAACTTGCGAGGTGCAGGGACTTTTTCTCGAGTGCTGCTCACTCAGATTCTGAGTCCCCGGGTAAGCCAAACCCAGTAAGGCTGGGGACTTTCCACCCTACCTAAGGGTAAGTCACCCTGTGTAAATAGCATGGCACCATACAAACCTTAGCTATTTACACATATTTGCCCGCCAGCCCTGTCCCCCAAGACAAGTCCTTCCTCTAAGTGAAGTGAAGCAGTTCACCAGAGTGTGGGGAGGGAGGGGTAGCTACCCCTACCCTACCCTACCCCCTTGCTAACTAGCGGGGGGGTAGTTAACCCTCGTTAAAAATCTAATGGCCCATTATTTTCAGCTACGCCTAAAGTAATACCCTATGTAAATAGCTAAGGTTTGTATGGTTAGGAAAAATACAAATTATCTCCGAATTTGTCATATTCGCATCACTTTATTTAAAATGTGTCCGGAATTTATGAGGACTGCTACACTTTGGGTCCATTCATAGCAGCGAATGCAGTAGTAGGTAAAGGATCTACCACTACACTCCCTTAATCCCTAGTACCCTTTTCCCCTCTTGTAACTTGTATATAATTTTATGATTGGAGGAAATTGTTAGACAATCTTCCGCAATCTTTGACTTTGTCAGGTAGTCAATTGTTCCTTGAGAGTGCCCGGAACAAGGGTATTAGTTGAGGCCCTGTCAGCATAGAGGTTATTCACTGTTTGACAGCTCCTAGAGTTCTTCAGCCCCCTGGGTGGATCGCTGGCTCTCAAAGGACAGCAGACTTATTAATGCAGAGAACCATTGAAGTCAGCATCCTTAATAGGTACGAACCCTTAAGCTAAGTTTTGTTTTAAACTCTCGAGTGAAATTCCATTAATGTTGCTGTCTCTGACCCGCCACCAAGGGTGTCAGTCAGCTATTATATATAACCAGCAGGTAAGTTTAAATGTTTAAAGATGATATTTTCATATTAAAATAAATTTTTTAACATACTTACCCGCTTGTTATATAACTTAAAATCCCCCCCCTTCCTCCCCTCTAGAGACCTATGGGCATGGAAAATCTGATACTAGGAGGGATACTGAAGTTCGACCTAACTCCGTGGTGGCGCTATTGTATACCTGACATATCTATGGGATTGCTGCGACTTTTGAATTTCTGCCGGACAGAAAAATAAAGCTATTATGTATAACCAGCGGGTAAGTATGTTCAAAAATTTATTTTAATATGAAAATATAATTTTTTTGCATTACAATAAAATAATAGAAAGAAGTCACTCCCTGCCCTTGCATCATGCATGTGTTTTGATCTTTACAAAAACTAAATTAAATCTGTTTTTATCCTTTGATACCATTGCCATTCCCTACTACTTATTAATTTTTGTTAAAGTCAGCATTGAAGTATTTGAAAGAAATTTGTGGCTTTCAGTAATGATGGAATGCTATAGATGTGCAGTTTTGCAAATAGATATATAGATTTAAGGATACTGATGTTGTTGACAACATTAGAATATATTTGTGTTTTAAAGTTAAGGTTTATCTTTTCAGCTTTAACTTTGGCCTTCGATAAGCATTTATATGGCCAGCATCTGGTTAAGACTGTTATCCCGAGAGCCTTGAAAAGCCACCTTTCCCATGATCAGCCCCATAAGGTAAGTTAGTCAATGGGATCTAGAAAAATAGTTTAGTGCTGATAACTTGAATTCCTTCGAAGTTCAAATTTAATCATTACTAAATTTAAGTTTTGTAAATCAGACTGTAACCTGAAAGAAAATATTTAGCCATTAAATAGAAATTTGTTCCGTAACTGAAATACAAACCACGCTTTGTTCCGTAACTGAAAAACAAACCATGCTATTTACATGGGGTAATTACTTCGGCGTAGCTGAATGACGAGCCATAAGAATTTTAACGAGGGTTTACTACCCCTCCGCTAGTTAGCGGGGGGTAGGGAGGGGTAGCCTGCTACCCCTCCCCCTCACACACACACCAGTGAAAGGCTCACTTTACTTTTGGCTCGGATGGCGATCGGAAGTCTCCGCTCCCATCCTCACCTGACGGCCATTATTGTTTTGTCTTTTTAACTTACCTTTTCTTATACTTAGTATATTTAAACATTATTGATGTTTATATATATTTTTGTGTATAGGAAATAGTAAGTTTCCTTTGCTTTCGGTGTTGTGCGGTGTGTGTTGTATACGTCTACGGAAGTGATCGCTGGCTTAGCCAGGCCACCACGATCTTTTCTTGATCATGGCTGTTCACTCCTAGGCCACCATGGTTGCCTTCGTGGAGCCCGGCCCTTCTCTTGAGGTCGTTCACCTCTTACTCCGTACTACGCCTACAGTAGCCTCTCAGGACCGAGTCGCTATTTCGTTTTATTTGTGTCAATTATTTTTATGAATATAATTGTTTTAACTTTTCAGCTCAGGGCTCACATCCCTTCGGGGGTCGGTGATCCTTGGAACATTCAAAGTCAGTTGCATAATTATAATGTTATGATTCTGTTTTTGTTAACTTTTGGCCCCCCCCCTCACCCGGGGGGTTCTTATGTTTCTTTCCCTCAGGGTTTCTCTACGGAGTTTCACCCGGGGGAATTTCTGTTAAATAATTATTCTTTTTTATTTTCCTGTTTACGATGCTGTTTCTTCGTGCCTGTTGTGTGCCTTTGAAGCAGAGCTGTTCTGTTTATGCCTGGGGAGTTGGCTGTCGCCGCCATCTCTCGAGGCCATCGTCAGGGGCGTTCCCTTCTCTTAGAAGTTCCCCCGTGACTACTGCCAGCTCTTCAGTGCATCCTAGAACGATAAGGAGGTTCGCCTCCAGGGTAGTTAGTTAACTTCCCTTTTTTACTTTTCCCTGGTCCTTAGGCGGTTATGCTCTTGGGGCTGAGCGGCCGCCCTTGTGACTTGCTCAAGAGGCTGAGCGGTTGCAAGGCTGGACCATGGTACTAACGACTATGCTCTCGGGGCTGAGTGGTCGCTTCTGTAGCTACGCTCAAGGGGCTGAGCAGCTGCAAGATCAGTCTGGCCCTCTCTTGTTCGCGAGGGAGGCCGCACTAAGGGCTCCTCTTCGGAGGATTGCTCCTTTTGTCTCTTCTACGAAGTGTCTCCTCCCGTTCGCGTGAGAGGACACTCACAGAGACTCCTCTTCGGAGGATCGTTCCTGTTTACGTCAGCTGATCTCACGGCCTTTCGGGGCTCCATCGCCAGTCTCTTCTACGAAGTGCTCACCTCTCTCATTCGCGAGAGAGGCCACTCATAGAGACTCCTCTTCGGAGGATTGTTCCTGTTGACAACAGCTTGCTGTTCAGTCACTAGCACTTCGGTGTTTAGTGACAGGGAAACTTCGGTTTCTCTTTCCCTGACACTTCGGGGTCTCGGAGCTTTAGTTACGCAGTTCCCTCCGGCTCTCGTAACTTTAGTCACTTCTACACTTCGGTGATTAGTGATGGAGAAACTTCGGTTTCTCGTTGCGCTGACCCTTCGGGGTCTTGCAACTAATCCCCTCGGGGCCTCTCTTCTCAGGCTATGTTAGACCCTTGGTCTCTCGTCCCTCAGTGTACCTGCTGCCTGCTGTATCCGTTCCTGACTGCGGGCGGCGTCAATGACCCTAGATGTTAGGATGCCTGAAAACCTTAAATCAATCAATCAATCCTGACTGCAGACGCGCCTTGGGCGCCCACGCCCCCATTATCTAACGGGCTCCTCCCTTCGGGGCAGGAGAGATTTTCTCACATCTTGAGTAAGTCCCTTAAGTGCCAGGTATCCCTTGAGCGCTAGCGCTCGACAGCTTTTCCTGAGACTGCCTTCAGAGACACCCTGTTCCAGTATTCAGTTAGGCTGCTACCAACGCTCCCTGTGCATTTGTGCACATCGTTGGGGTTCCTGAGATACCGCACAGGCGCTCACCAGCGATTCAGCCTACGGTGTCTCTTAAGTCTCTTCTACGAAGGAAACCTCTCCCGTTCGCGGGAAAGGTACCTCACAGAGACCACTCCTCGGAGTATTTAGCAGTACCTCAGTTGATCGTCAGCACTGAAGCAGACCACCTGGTCCTCTTCAGGGGATGCCCTCCTTTTTAGGGACACATCCCAGTTCCTGATCTACGAGTTAGCCGATTCTTCAACCAAGCGCGCGTGCGCGCTCTCCAACGATCTTCTGTCGCACAGGGGCCTACGATCTTCACTCGCGCGTAAGCGCTGAAGATCGCCCGCATGCGGGATGGCTTCCCGCGCGCGATCTTCAAGGCCCTTCCGCGGTTTTGCCGCTCGCGATTGTCGAGGATCGTTAGCCGACGATCTTCTGATACACGCTAGACGCGCAAGCCCCGGCGATCTTCATAACGCACGTAAGCGCCGAGGATCGTCCCGCGCACGGGTTTAGTTTCCCGCGCGCGATCTTTGAGGCCGTCCGTGCACGGTTTTCCGCACGCTATCGGCGACGGCCGTTAGCCGGCGATCTTCGGATCCAGCGATAGGCGTGCAAGCGCTGATGATCTCCTTAGTGCGCGTAAGCGCCGAAGATCGATCTGTGTGCGGGATGGTTTCCCGCGCTCGACAACGTTCTCCGCACGCGATCGTCGACGGCCGTTAGCCGGCGATCTTTGGATCCGGCGCGCCTTCATAGTACGCATAAGCTCCAAAGATCGTTCTGTGCGAGGGATGGTTTCCTGCGCGCAACAATGAGGCCATCCGCGCGCGGTTCTCCGCACGCGATCGTCGACAGCCGTTAGCAGCCGATCTTCGGATCCGGCGCTAGGCGCGCAAGCACCGACAATCTTCACAGTACACGTAAGCGCTGAAGATCGTTCTGTGCGCTGGAGGGTTTCCCACGCGTGACCATTGAGGCTCACGCGATCATAGCACGGATCGTCCGCGCGCGATCGTCGTAGATTGTCCGCGCGCGATCGCCGACTATCTTCTCGCGCGCGAGCGCCGACAATCTTTGCACACGCGTGAGCGTCGAAGATTGTCCGTGCTCGCGCGAATCGCCGACGATCGTCTTACATAGTTGGAGATCGTACGCGCGCGGGCACCAATGGTTTCCCGCTCACTGTCTCCGACGATCTTCTCTCGCACTAGCGCCGACGATCTTCGTACACGCGTAGGCAAAGAAGATCGTCAGCGTTATTTCTTTCGCGCGTGGGATGGTTTCCCACATGCAATCGCCGACGGCGCAAGCACCGGCGATCTTTTGTCGCCGAGATCGTGCTCGCGTGGGATGGTTTCCCTCGCTATCGCCCACGATCTTTCACGCGCAAGCTCCAGCGATCTTCATACACGCGGAAGTGCCGGGATCGTTCACGCGGGCGCCGATTTGCCCACGCTCAAGCGGGTACGCGTGCATGCGGGCGCGGTTATACTGCAACGCATGTTTTATTCACGCGCTACCCAGATCTGTGCTTTTCGCGCAATCATCAGCGTGATCGCCGCACCTTCGCATTTCCCTCCCCCGCAGCGCAGAGCAGCGCCCTCTCCGGAGGGGGGGGCGGAAGGTTTCTGGACAGGTCAAAGATCTCTTCTCCCTTCATTGCAGATTCTCTACGGGCAAACCCTCATGTGTCAACTCCCCCAGAGGATCGAACGATTCTCTTCCCTCCAGAGGGACTCCCTGTCAGCGCGAGGGTTGGTCGGCATCCCTGGTGGGATGCCGTCGTCAGAGCGCTCATGCAGGCGATGAGCCTGTGCCTTCTGACTGGGGTCACTAATCAGTAGCAGCTTCCTCTCCCCCTGAAGGGGGTGAGAGGAATTGGTATCTCCTCCAAGGACTATCCTGTCCCTTCGCGAGTCCTTACGCATGCGATGAGCCCTCCTCAGACTTCATCTCCCCTCCCCTGCGGATGAGCATTACCCATCCCCAGGAGGGTCGGAAGACCCGGTCCTCTCCCCCTTCACTCCTTAGGGAGAATCTCCGCCTCTTCCTGAGAATCTTCTCGTGCGGAGGGGGCGAAAGCCTACATCCTTCATCGCTGGAGTCCTGTTTCCCTCCTAGGAGGGATCCTAAGGCCCAGTCTTCCGCAAGGATCTGACAGGATCCAGTTGGACCCTTGGGGCATGTCTACGAGTCTCCCCAGGAAGAGCCTCCGGGGATGAGAGACCTCGCTGCCAGTCCATCAGGAGGAGAAGCTCCAGGGGTCGGAACTTGCGTTCTGACAGGTTCTGACCCTCAGGAGAAACCTCAAGGGGACCCCAGATTCACAGATTTCTCTTCGATAAGGGAAGGATGCGGTCCGGGACCGAGTCTATTCACCCAAGGGCTCCCTTACGCCAGTGCAGCTTGCCCTGGTCTCAGGGAATGGTGAGCGCCAGAGACTAGGCCGAGGGCCAGCTCTCCGAGCTTGTCTCCTTCAACAGTCCTGGTCGGTATCGAGCCCCTCCTTCCTCCCTGGGTAGGGATCGGTGAGGGGACGGGCCCTCCGGGCAGAATTCCAGTCCATGTCGGAGATACGCTCCCTCCAAGAGGTGGCCAACGGGTTCCGAGGCCTCCTTAATCGTCTCCTTCCCTTCTTGACTCTGTACAGGGTTGTCAAACAGTGTCCGTTCAGCATAGCGACAGCAGACGCGGTCAGCCTTGCGGTGAGACCACAAGACTTCATGTGTACACAGGTCCGGTAGGACACGTACTTCCGATCCCGGTTTACCCGTCTTCAAGGAAGTACTTTGGAGTTTGCTTGGAAGGCAGATATATCAGTTCAAGGGCTGTGCTTCGGCCTCTCCACAGCACCTCAACAGTTCACCGATACTTCCACTCTGATCTCTTCTCGGGCTTTCAGGATCGGCATCCGTCCCCTCCGTTTCCTGGGTGACTGGCCGATCCTAGCAGACTCGAAGGCATCCCTTCTTCGTCATCGGGACAAGCTCCTCGGACTTTGCCAAGTTCTAAAGATCATGGTGGTCCTCGAGGAGTCCTCCCCGCAGCCCTCTCAGAGTCTGGTATACCTAAGCCTGGTCTTAGACACCAATCTCCCGAAGCCTTCCTTCAGGCAACAGGGTACAAAGGCGAAGGAAGGTCGCGAGACCTTTCCCCACACGAGAAGACCCTCCAACCCAAGGTGGTTACGTCTCTCCTCCCTGGCCCATCTGGTTTCCACAGTCGCCTCAGGATGAATTCTCTCCAGTGGCGACTCGGGGCGCAGGGGAGTCGGGGGCATGTCTCCCCGGACGCCGGGACCCCTAGGGGACAACCGGTACGGACGGACCCATAGGGGTGGGAAGCAGACAAGGATCTACAATAGAGAGTAGTCCTTCTCGTCCTTCCCCCAAACTTGATGCTGTTTTCGGACGCGTCAAAGAAAAGGGGGGGGGGGGCATGTTCTGAACCACGGGTCCTCAGGCCAGTGGTCAGAACCAGGAAGTACCTTCTCTAGACCTACTAGAGATGGAAACTGTGTTTCTAGCACTTCAGTAGCTCCACCTAGCCTGGCGGACTACTCTGTGGTTGTGGGGACCAACAACACCACAGTGATGGCTTTCTTGCCCAGACAAGGAGGTACTTTTCAGTACAACCATCCCATCCTGCGGCAGAGATACCGGGATGGTCCGAGTTCCCCTTGGTCTCCTTAGCAGCTCGCTTGATTCCAGGCAAAGGAATGGGCTCGCCGAGTGTCTGAGCAGTGCGACACGGACACCACATTCCGAGTGGTCTTTGGATCCTCAAGTAGCCTACAAAGTCCTGACTCGGTGGGGCTCCCTCTGTGGACCGGTTCGCTACAGCACTGAGCTGCAAGCTCCCGCTGTACTGCTCCCCGGTCCCGGATCCCAAGGCCCTTTGGTAGGATGCCTTCCAGCAACGGTGGGACACCATTGATGTGTTTGCCTTCCCCCGTTCTGGCGGATGAGGAGAGTACTCTACAGGACCAGAGTTCCGGTCAGTCTCTCAATGACCTCCCTAGCTCCGCTAGGGCCTCTCGCAAGTGGCTCACCAGTCCCTCTGTAACTCCTTACGGAGCCTCCGAGGGAACCCCTCCCACGTCACTGGTTACTCACACAGCCACATGCCATCATCCTCCGCAAAGCCGTAGATTCGCTCCAACTTCCCGCCGGGAGTCTTTCCAGCATCTTCTCAAAGAGAAAGGATTTTCGCAACAAGTTGCGAAAAGGAGGCCTGGACACCTGCGCAAGTCTTCCGTAGTAGTCTCCCAGGCGAAAGAGCGAGTTACTGTGGCCGGTGTCGTGGAGAGGGCATCCCTCCACACGATGCCGCTTCCAGCAATAGCGGAGCCCCTCGGGGGATTGCAGGATGAATGTGCCTTTCAGTTTCGACTGTGAAAGGCTATACCTCTGCCTACTTGCCTCCCCTCCAGGCTCTAGGAACAGACATTTCTCCCTCGCTGGAACTCTTCCTTCTCATACGAAGCCTTGTCCTCTCCTGCCCTCAGTCGAAGGTGAGACCTCCTCCTTGGGACGTGGTTCGAGTCCTCAAGTCTCTAAAGAGACCCCCTGACGAACCACTACGTAAGGCCCCAGATCACCACCTTACTGGGTAGACAGTGTTCCTGCTAGCCTATCTTCAGCCAAGCGAGTCACATGGTCTCTCATACGACTCTGCCCATTCAGGGGGATAGGGGGAGGCAACATTCAGGTTCGTCCCAGAGGTTTGTGGCCAAGACTCAGAATCCGGGACCCTCTTAATGAGAGAATGCCTTGATGAAGTCATTGAGCTTCAGCACGGCATTTCATTCCCGTGCTGAATCTTGGTGACGGGCAAGAGGGCTCTCGAACTTCGGGAAATTGCTCCCCCAGTTCGAATCTAAATTTCTCTCTTTCATCTTTTTCTTCTGCTTAATATTACTTCGACCTTCTCTTAATTTTATCAACTTTCTTTCATCTTGCTGTCCTATCTCTATGATTATTATTTTTCTTAGTTATATATATATGTAGATGTATGCATATATATATATATTTATTTATTGTATTTGTTCATTTATTTATTTATCTATTTTTTTTTTCTATTTTATTTAAATGGCGTGGATATTTCCACATTCGTTATTACTGCCTGCTTAGATGAATGGGAGAAGGGATCACGGTTGGGAGGTATTCGCATTCAAAGCTATATATGAGAGTATTGGATGATCTCAGCCATCCCAAAGATGGTTTGGACCTTTTTGGCGGAACTACTCTCAAGGGTTGGGTCATCGGAATCCAGGGGGATCCAATCCTTGAGGTGGGACTCTTGGCTTTTGGCCGGAAGCCCATCATTACAGATATGGGGAGGATGATTCCATATTACTTTGGTCTCAGTCCTAACAGGCGGGTTTAGCTTACACCTGTGCCTCTATATCTGTTTTGATGCTATCCTTCGGGTAGGGTATGGAGTGGACCATCGGGGAAATATACTCTCATTGTGCCGATAGTGGAGAATGCAAATTTCCTTTCCAACGTATGATACTTTCTTATAATTCTCAAGCAGGTACCCCAACAAAACAACAAAAAACCTGAAAATCCCATCCTTAAATATGGACCCTTCAAATACTGACTCCCCATCCCCTGGATTTGCTGACTCCCCCCCGGCACTGTTGACGACTTCTGCTACTGTAATTAAGGAAAACTCTGTTGACGACCTTCGAACTAAAAAGGACCACTCTACTGATGTTAAAAAATCTAGCAATTTGGGTAACACAGGGAAACTACGATTCCTTCATGTTTCCCAAATCCCATTAGAGACAAATTATGATGATATATATAGAGCATTTGAGTGCTATGGATTGATAAAGGAAATAAGGATGAGACTTGGAGATGAAAAATGGGACTCCTGGATATCTTTTGAAAGTCACGATGAGGCGTTTAATGCCATAAGTAATATTAGTAGTATCAAAATTAACGAATTGAACATCATGGGAGCTCTTTGTGATAAGGTCCCAAAGGAATTGGATGTGTACAAACCTGCTGATTGGTTTGAAAAAGATAGAAATGTACCCATGCCTTCACAGAGAAAACCCAAACCACCAATGTGGCTCTTAGCTGAACCTAAAGGGATAATAGGGAATTATTTTAAGATATGTAAGTTTATCCAAAAAAAAGTAGGAACCATAGCACCTGGAGATATATCTCGTTTTGGGAAGAACAGTTATCTCATCCATGCCAAATCTTCGACTCAGTCTGCAATACTGTCTAACTTACAGACAGGCAGTGATGAAATTACATTGGAAATGAAACCTCATCTTAATTTTAGTTATGGAAGGGGAGTGGTCTTTAATAAGGACCTATACGAATTTACAGAGGAGGAGATACTTTCTATGTGTCCATTAAATGTATGGAAAGTGCATAAGATTCCTGGAACTTCAATGATTATACTCACTTTCCAGGATGCTGATGTACCTTTCCATATTTTTATTGAAAATGAAAGGATTAAAGTTCGGCCTTTCAAACAAAAGCCCCTGCAATGTTTTAATTGTTTTAAATTTGGACACCCATCCAAAGTTTGTAAAAATGGAAAATTGTGTGGTATTTGCTCCAAAACTTATCATGGAGAATGTACACTTGAGGCCAGGTGTTCAAATTGCAATTTGAATCATAAATCAACTGATAGGAGATGCGAACTGTATAAGTTGGAGGAAGCTGCCCTAAACAAATCAAGTTTAGAACACATAAGTGTGGGACATGCAAAAAGATTGTTGAATAAATCAACCAGCTATGCAAAGGCCTTAAAATCAAAGGTAAATTTACCACAGGAGACAGCAACCCCACCTAGCACTGCCAGTAATCCTAAGAAAAGAAATACAACCTCTGATAATAAAGTACCGCATGACAAGGTAATCATATCGCCTTCTGAGGCTTTGCCACAGCGTATTAAAAATGGGTCATTGCCCATTTCTGTACAGCCTTCGTCCCCCATTACCAGCAATAGTACTAACCTCTCCCAGGCCATGTCCTTGCCTGATTTGATGGAGATGCCACCTGACACCAAGTTACCAGGTGCACCTGTATTGGGGAAGGTGCAAAAACCTGGTAGCTCAAAACCTACTAATCGGAAAAGAGAGAGACCTCCATCTCTCTCGCCCCCCTCCATAAGAAATATCAAAATTACGACGTCAAATAAGTATGATGATTTGTCAGTTGATATTTCTGATCTGGAAGTCAATTTAAATAAATCGGAAATTCAAGTGGAGGTCCACCAACCTCCTCAACAATCAGATCAAAAAGACAAAAAGAAAATCATAAATTCTAAACCCAATCTATCAAGACCCTCTTTAATAAAACCACCAAAAAATAGTGTTAGATCAAACACTGCTAATGGGAAGACTCCATCCAAGGGGTCTACCAAATTATAAACCATAGTTTTTTCCTCCATTTTGCAATGGAATTGTCAGAGTTTAAGGGCCAAATATGAAGAACTTAAGCTCCTTATTCATGAGCATTCCCCCATAATTATTTGTCTACAGGAGAGCAAACTTGATCATAATACCCCTTGCCCTCGCGAATACATTAGTTATAGGACACCATATGATCACCAAGTGGGGAGCCATGGCGGAAGTCTCATATACGTTCGTCGAGATGTTCCCCAAGTTTCTCTGTCTATTCGTACACCTCTGCAGGCAGTGGTTGTACAGATCGACATAGGGCGAAAATATACAATTTGTTCTCTGTACTTGCCTCCAAATGATAACATTTTGTATGACAACTTAGTGGAGGTTATTCAACAACTCCCTCAACCTTTCCTTTTACTTGGAGATTTGAATGGTAGACACCCTTTGTGGGGTGATGTTTTAGCAAACACGAAGGGAAATATCATAACATCAATTGTGGAAAATGAAGATGTGGGACTCCTTAATACAGGAGAGCCCACACACTTTCATGTCCAGACAGGTACCTTGTCATGTATTGACCTATCAATCGTAAGCTCTAATTGCCTTCTCGACTTTGATTGGAGAACATTAGATGATTGGCATACTAGTGATCACGCACCAATCATTATAAACACCAACAATGGTCCACCTTTACAGGGATCGCCACGATGGAATCTTGACAAGGCGGACTGGGATAAATTTCGTGAACTAAGCGAAATTGAGGGGGATGCAGGACAAGTTGAAAATATCGATGATGCCATAGACTTACTGAATGGAACTCTCCATACAGCTGGAGTCAATTCAATTCCCAAAACAACAGGGTTATTCAAACGACGACCCGTCCCGTGGTGGTCTTCAGAACTAACTGCCCTCCACAGAGCCACAAGAAGATCTCTAACACGATTGCGTAGACGCAGAACTGATGAGAATTTAATTATGTACAAGAAATGTAGAGCACAGTTCCGTCGTGCCATGAAAGAAGCAAGGCGCCAGTCATGGATGTCTTTTGTTTCCTCCATTAACAGTAGGACACCACCATCTGCTGTGTGGAGGAAAGTAAAAAAGATAGCTGGCAAATTCACCCCCAACCCACCACCAGTGTTGAAGGTGAATGGCCAGTATGTAACCGAAGCAAATGATGTTAGCAATGCCCTGGCTAATCATTTTTCAAATGTATCCAGCAAGTGTGAAGGAGCCCCTGGTCACCAGTATAGGAGCACTGAAGAAAAGAAAATTTTAAATTTTGCAACAAGAAGGGAAGAGTCGTATAATTCTCCTTTCACTGAAAGAGAATTTGATTCCGCACTTGCTCATTGCAATGATACAGCCCCTGGACCCGATGGAATTCCATATGCAATGATTAAACATGTACATTTTAATACAAAGCTATTTATTTTAAGTATTATTAATAGAATATGGCATGATCATAGTTACCCAAGTGTTTGGGAACTAGCCATTATTTTAGCCTTTTTAAAACCCGGTAAAGACAAGTTTTTAGCAGCAAACTATCGTCCAATTGCATTGACATCTTGTTTATGTAAAATCATGGAGAAGATGGTCAATGCAAGGCTGGTGTGGTACCTTGAAAAGAAAGGTATTTTATCACCGATTCAATGTGGATTCCGAAAAATGCACTCAACGACTGATGTGTTGATACGACTAGAGTCTTCTATTTGTGAAGCCTTTGCTTCCAAACAGCACCATGTTACAGTATTTTTTGACCTTGAAAAGGCATATGATACCACATGGAGATATGGTATTCTTAAAACCATTCATGAATTGGGATTGAGAGGAGAGCTGCCACTATTTATTCAGGCATTTCTTTCACGTAGAGTTTTTCAAGTGAGAGTGGGGGAAACTCTATCAGAGAGTAAGTGCCAGGAAGAAGGAGTTCCTCAGGGTAGTGTGCTGAGTGTAACCCTTTTTGCACTAGCAATTAATGGGATATCCTCAGCCATTCCCC
The DNA here is from genome assembly GCF_036898095.1 of Palaemon carinicauda. Taxonomy (NCBI): domain Eukaryota; kingdom Metazoa; phylum Arthropoda; class Malacostraca; order Decapoda; family Palaemonidae; genus Palaemon; species Palaemon carinicauda. The sequence goes on along the minus strand of NW_027168804.1, from coordinate 209,059 downwards.
AGGATGTTCTCTCAACATTATTTGTGGATGATCTCTCAATATCATTTGCTGGCACTAAAATGGCAATGGTTGAGAGAAAAATCCAACTCTCTATTGATAAAATTATCCAGTGGGCTGACATGAATGGATTTAAGTTCTCGACAAGTAAAACTACCATTGTCCATTTTTGTCGTATCCGGGGAGTACATCCAGACCCGGATATATACATTAAAAGTCAACGGATACCATGTGCAAGAGAAGCTAAATTTTTAGGTTTGATATTTGATTGTAGGCTTACATGGGTTTCTCACTTAAAAGCATTAAAAGCTAAATGTGTTGAAGCTCTGAATATCTTAAAAGTATTATCCCATACATCATGGGGGGCAGACCGCAGTACTATTTTAAAATTATACAAGGCCTTGATTTTTTCCAAAATTAGTTATGGTTGTGAGGTATATTCTTCAGCCACCTCAAGCCGGTTAAAAATATTAGACTCGATACATCATGCAGGTATTAGATTGTCTACTGGAGCTTTTAAAACCTCGCCTATCCCAAGTCTCCTTGTTGATGCTGGAGAGTTACCTCTAGACCTTTACCGAATGTCTTCCATTCTTCGGTATTGGTTTAGATTGCAAAGACTCCCTAACTCTCTAGCCTTTCAGACTGCAAGCCTTGTAAGACACGCATCATACTTTGAGTTGCACCCAAAATCTCCTCAACCCTATGGCTTTCGGGTGAAACGATTATTAAATAGTCTGGATATAATTAGAAATAAGGTACTTCCATTCAAGGTATCATCAACGCCTCCATGGAAGTTACCAGAGATATCTTTTTGTAAATATTTTATTGGAGATAAGAAGAATATGTCAGACCTAGAAGCCAGGTCTCTTTTTAATGAACATGTTAAAGAACATAGAGGATCAACTTTTATCTATACTGATGGCTCCAAATCTGATGCTGGCGTTGGATTTGGAGTACATAGTAATGGTTTTAATTGTAGAGGTGCACTTCCTCTGACCGCTTCCATATTTACTGCCGAACTGTATGGCATATTAACCGCTATTGAGAAAATAGCATTGGAGAAGGAGGGTAATTTTACAATTTTTAGTGATGCAAGGAGTGTCCTTCAAGCTATGGAAGTTTTTAATTCTAATAACCCTCTAGTTTTAAAGATTTTAGAATGGCTTCTCATTATTGGACGGAGAGGTATAACAGTTCAATTTTGTTGGGTTCCAGCACATGTAGGTGTGTCTGGGAATGAGAAGGCAGATTCACTGGCTAAGGAGGCTGCATCCGAGTTGCTGCCAAGAAGGTATCCCATTGCCTGTAATGATTTCTTACCTGTCATCAAGAACTTGGTTTGCAATAAATGGCAACAGCAATGGGATAGTCAAGATGGCAATAAAATGCGAGAGATAACAAATGACATATCTCCTTGGAGGTATAATATGATGCCCCGAAAATGGGAGACGTCTCTTTGTCGTCTCCGTATTGGTCACACTCGGTTGACACACGAGTTTCTGCTGAAGGGCCAACACCAACCGTATTGTGATGACTGCTTAGTACCTCTAACAGTAAGGCATTTGCTGACCGAATGCCCCAATTATAACAACTTGCGGAATAGATATTTGTTTGAGGCTCGAGGTGAGGGTGGCAGGTTCATCCTTGCCAAGATTCTTGGAAATGATGTGTCCTACCATGCAAGTGGCATTTTTAGATTTATTTCAGAAGCAGGTCTTCTGAAAAATATTTAACTTTTATTACATTCAACTTTTATGATTTTAATTGAATACTCTTTTATTTTTTATTTTATTTTATCTTTTATTTTTGTATACATAAATTAAATGTTACCGGCGTCAATGACCTCAGATGTCAGGATGCCTGAAAACTTTAAATCAATCAATCAATCAGAATCCGGGAGTGCCGGACCCGCTGTTCGACTCCTTCCAGGTTTCGAGTCTCCGTCCTGTAGCAGATGACCCAGACCATCTCCTACCTTGCCGGTAGAGAGTCTGAGGTGGCCTCTTCAGAGAACGGCTGCAGTTCGTCTCTAGGCTCAAGCCTCGTTCGTGGATCCTGGGAAACGAAGAGAAGGGTCTCCAGGAGTACCATCTCGGCCCGGATTCGCAGGGTGTTACACCCGGCCTTGAATCCTGACCCTTCTCCGTCGCATCGCCCTAGAGCCCATGATGTCGGGCGTAGCTACGTCCCTGCCCTTCATGGAGCATCATTCAGTGACGCAGGTCCTACAAGCGGGGATGTTGAAGCATCAGACCATCTTCAAAGCCCCTTACCTGCAAGACATGACCCATAGGAGGCTCGATACGTTTCTATCGGCCCTGTGGTGGCTTCACAACAGCTGGTCTAGACCTCAGGCTCCTTGATGGACAAGTAGCAGAAGGTTGAGGGCATTGTTACCTGGTGTTAGTCTGCATGAATGAAAAGATCTGTCTGGCCCTTATTCTTTTCTTCATCCTCTCCTCCCTTGGAGAAAGCAGCATCCTGGGTTCTCTGCATAGCTGACCTCAAACCACTGCAGGTAGACCATGCTTCCTTGTGTTCCTAGTATTAGGTGTAATACTGTCATGTCCCCATACCCTGACGAGGTGGTATTGGGAGAGTCCTAGCCTGGATTTCCTTCTGAGGAACTCCAGGGCAACTGCCTGGGACAAGTCACTTTTCACCTTCGCACACACCTTACGTAGGCCGCGGCAGTTTCACAACCGCCAGCGATGAGCAGGGATCCCCTATTGTCCGAGCACTTGATCACTCGAATTTGGAATCCCCGGGCAAGCCACAGCCAGTATGGTCTGGACTTACCACCCTTCCTAAGGGTTAAGTCACCCCATGTAAATAGCGTGGTTTGTATTTCAGTTACGTAACAAATGACAAATTCGTAGATAATTTGTATTTTTCCTAACTATACAAACCTTAGCTATTTACATATATTTGCACGCCAGCCCTATCCCCCAAGATAAGTCCTACCTCTAAGTAAAGTGAGCCTTTCACTGGTGTGTGTGAGGGGGAGGGGTAGCAGGCTACCCCTCCCTACCCCGCTAACTAGCGGAGGGGTAGTAAACCCTCGTTAAAATTCTTATGGCTCGTCATTCAGCTAAGCCGAAGTAATTACCCCATGTAAATAGCTAAGGTTTGTATAGTTAGGAAAAATACAAATTATCTACGAATTTGTCATATTTAAATCTTTGTTTACAACAAAGTATACTGTAATAGTTTAGTATATTATGTAGGATTTTATGAATTGAGAGTTGATTGAATTCGTTGATTGTAACTAGCAAGTGTGTTATTGTAGATGTTGCTCTATTCTTTGTAATTAATATAATGTTCAAGATCTTTTCCCTTTTGAGCATTAGGCTTTTGTTTTCATGTAGCCCGTAGCATTGTAACTTTCTCATTTTTATGAATGGAACTTGCCTGGCAGTTATATATATATAGCTTAAGTCTCTGACTTCCGGCAGAATTTTTCAAAAATCGCGGCAACCGCCTTGTGGTGGTTGAGCGGTTAGGTGGTTAACAAACCTTACAGGGTAGTACTAGGAATCATTCCCGTTTTCTGTTCTTCAGTTCATATCTGCCGGTCGGATCGACAACACGTTGGTCCGTCATTAAGAGTTTTTCTTCGCTTTCCATGTACAGTATTGCTGTACCCGTCGGCTATTTGGTGAAGCACACTGATTTGGGGATTTGGCAATCGTGTTTTTGTTATTTCTTTGCTTTTTTGCTGTTGATCATTATGAGTGATAAAATTCAATTCCGTGTTTGTGCGAATGAGGAATGTAAGGTGAGGTGGCCGAAAATGGCGGTAGACACTCACACCGTGTGTTTGAGTTATAGGGGTTTTGAATGTGCCCTTAATAACAGGTGCGGGGAATGTAAGATATTGAATGAAAAGGATTGGTTGGCTATGAAGCGCTATGTGCGTAAACTAGAGCTCGATAGAGTTAGGAGAGCTTCTAGGTCTAAATGTAAGTCTGTTAGTGGGAAGGAAGACGAATTTAGTGTTGATTTATCCTTTGAGCCTGTAATTAATTCCTCTTTGGAAGTTGATCCTTCCCCTTCTACAGGATCCGTATCTGCGGATGATCCTCGGTACGCTAGGATGGCTGCCAAGTTGAAGGCCATTAAAGAACAACTTGCGGCCTTTAAAGGTAAGAAAAGTGAAAGTGATATTAGTGCTTGTGAAAGTGCAGTGGAGGTGGTGACTGACCGAACCTGTCATTACCCTAGGTTTAGACCTCTACCAAGCTCCCAGGACCAAGGGAGAAGGTACGTACCCTCGGTCAGCCGTCGCCTCAGACAGTCCTGTTGCCGATTCCCAGGCTGCTCTTGACCGCCACGGAAAAGGCGTGTCGGATGTGTTGGTTTCTTCTCCGAATCCCTCTCCTAGACGCAAATGGAAGTTTGAGGCGTCAAGACCAACGAAGAGGAGGTGGAGCTGCGACGAACTGTCTCGTTCTCACTCTCCCGGTTCTAGTAGCTATGCACCTTGTCCGTCGGAGGACGATTTAGACTCCGTGCCTGTGAAAGGGACGAAGTCTAGGTCCGCAAGTCGGGATAAAGCAGCCGAAGATCTTTCTCCTTCCACGAGTGTTATTCGTCAGCCCTCTCCTTCGGGACCGCAAGACCCAGCAAAAGTTGCTAAGTCTTTTATGTCTGTCATGCAGGAACAACTTTTTTCGTTAGTTAAAGCATTTAGCCGCCCTCACGCCCAGTCCGATAGACGTAAAGACAACTCTTTGCCTATCAAAAAGTTAGCTTCTAAGAGGGAACGGAGTTCCTCTCCTAAGGAACCCTTGCGCTCTTCTTCGAAGACACGACACCGTTCTGCTTCCTCTACTGCTCGACGCCAGGACGATTCCGCCTCTTGCTCTTGGCGCCAGGACTATACCCCCTCCGTCTCTTGACGCCAGGACTATGACGGCATGCTTACGCAGGACGAAACTTCCTCTCGTCCTCAGGACGATACCGCCTCTCGTCGCCAGGATGATACCGCCTCTCGTTCTCGACGCCAGGACGATACTGCCTCGTTCTCTTCGTCAGGACGATACCGCCTCTCATTCGCGACGCCAGGACGATACCGCCTCTCTTTCTTGACGCCAGGACGACTCTGCCTCTCGCTCTCGGTGCCAGGACGATACCAGCCTGCTTCCTCAGGACGATACTGCCTCTCGTTACCAGGACGTTAATAGCTCTCGGCGTAAGGACGCCTCCCCCTCTCACCTTCGGGACTCTTCCTCCTACCGCACCAAGGACTCTTCTAGCGCTCGGTGCCAGGACGATATCCCGGCGCCAGGACGACACCTCTTCCCGGCGCCAGGACGACACCTACGCTCGGTGCCAGGATGCAAGCGGTTCTCGGGGTCAAGCTTCTTGCAGTCCTCTTTTGCAGGACGAATCCTTCGATTTGCCGTTGTCGGATTCTAAGGAGCCTTCTTCGCGTACGAAGGATGTTGCAGAGGTGGATCAGGATCTCGAGGAGGTGTCTGATGATGAAGATAAACCTGCTGACGCTGCCGGAGATTACAAAGTTCTCTCTCGCTACCTCCTTGAACTTTATGGAGAGAAATTCCAACTTGCTGCTCCGTGATCTCCTCAATCCCAATTCAGCAGAAAAAAGGCCAAGAAACAGTCGGCCTTCATCAAGATGAGGCTGTCGATTTCTGCAAAGAAGGCTCTTGCGAAGATTGATGACTGGATGAAGGAATGAAGGCAAACAGTTATGACTTCCTTCTCGTTTCCACCAGCTCGTCTTGCTTCAAAGGCTGGCATGTGGTATGAGACTGGGGAACCTCTGGGTCTGGGAGTTCCTGCCTCCTCCAAGGGTGACTTCTCTGGCATAGTGGACTCGGCTAGAAGGCATGCTCTCAACTCGGCCAAGGTTATGTGGTCGATGTCGGAGCTGGATCACCTCGTCAAAGGCATTTTTAGAGCCTTTGAGGTTTTTAGTTTTTTAGACTGGTCGCTAGGGACTCTGGCCAGGAAGACTGACCAGATGGAAGGAACTCAGGACCTAACCAGTATTATGTCCTGTATGGACAAGGCCCTCAGAGATGGGGCTAATGAGTTGGCTTCGCTGTTTTCAGCAGGAATTCTGCAGAAGAGGGCCCTGCTTTGCTCTTTTACTTCAAGATCTGTAACCGTTGCGCAGAAGTCTGTGCTTCTTTATGCCCCCCTGTCGCAACATCTTTTTCCTGAGGCCCTTGTGAGAGACATTATGCTTTCTCTGGCCCAAAAAGCCACCCAAGACCTGTTATCACGTTCGGCTCGTAAGCCCTTGGCAGCCGCTCCTTCTACTTCAAAGCGGGAGGAAAAGAAATTCCAGCAGCCCTTTCGAGGCAGGACCACTTCAAGACCAGATTTTAGAGGAAGAAGGTAAGAGTCAGGAGCAAGATCGAACAGAGGTTCGTTCAAAGCTCGCTCCATAAAATGAAGTACATCTCCTCCAGACAGTAGGTGCAAGACTCTCAGGTTTTTGGCAGTCTTGGAAGAGAAGAGGGGAGGACACCTGGTCCCTCTCAGTCATCAAGGAAGGATACAGGACCCTCTTTCTGAAGAAGCCTCCTCTCACAGATACTCCGCTGGTCTTAGTAGCCCAGTACACACATCCGGGGAAACAGAAGGCCCTCCTAGATCTAGTCGACCAAATGCTGGACAAGGGAGCGATAAAACCGGTTCGGGATCTATCCTCCCCATGCTTTTACAATCGCCTGTTTCTAGTGCCCAAGAACTCGGGTGGATGGAGACCCGTTCTGGATGTCAGCTCTCTGAACGTCTTCGTGGAGAAGACGAAGTTCTCCATGGAGACGACTCAGTCTGTGCTGGCATCAGTACGTCCAGGGGACTGGATGGTGTCTCTCGATTTGCAGGACGCGTATTTTCACGTCCCCATCCATCCGACTTCAAGGAAGTACCTGAGATTTGTAATGCAGGGCAAGTGCTTCCAATTCAGAGTGCTTTGCTTCGGTCTCAGCATGGCTCCTTAAGTCTTCACCAGGATAATGGCGAATGTGTCAGGTTGGTTGCATCAAGAGGGGATAAGGATATCCTTCTATCTGGACGATTAGCTGATTCGTTCACGATCGAAGGAGAAATGTCTGGAGGATTTACGAAAGACTTTTATGATGGCTCAAGATCTAGGCCTGGTCATCAACAGGGAGAAGTCTCAGTTCAAGCCGAATCAGACTATTCTCTATTTGGGGATAGTTCTGAATTCAGTTCTTTTTTGGGCTTCGAAAAGGTCCGAAGTTTCCTGGACAAGAAGAGGTGCTCAGCGAAGGTCTGGATGAGTTTGCTGGGAACTGTCTCCTCCCTCGAGCAGTTTGTCTCATTGGGGAGACTCCATCTAAGGCCTCTACAGCACTTTCTTTCGAAAACGTGGAACAGAAAGACGCAGGAAGACTCCTTTTCCTTCCCCATTCCAGCAGAAGTCAAGGATCTTCTGAAGTGGTGGCTGGATCCAGCCTTGTTGGGGGAAGGGATCTCCTTGTACAAGAAATACCCAGACCTAGTGTTGTTTTCAGATGCGTCAGAGTCAAGTTGGGGGGCAACACTAGGAAGCAAGGAGGTCTCAGGCTCTTGGGAAGGAAGTCAGTTGGAATGGCACATCAACAACAAGGAGCTGATGGCCATTTTTCTAGGGCTAAAGGCCTTCAAAGACTCGGTGTCTGGGAAGATTTTGGAGGTCAACTCAGACAACAACACAGCTCTTGCATACATCAGGAAGCAAGGGGGGACTCACTCTCTGTCTCTGTTCGAAACAGCAAGGGAGCTCCTCCTTTGGGCGAAGGAGAACAAGGTAGATCTGCTGACGAGGTTTGTACAGGGACAGAGGAATGTGAGGGCGGACATGCTCAGCAGGAAAGGGCAGGTTCTTCCCACAGAATGGACCCTCAACCAACAGGTCTGTCAGAGTCTCTGAACTTGAGCAAGAGGATCCCAACTATTGCTCCCTGGTTCCGGACAAGGAGGCGATAGCAGTGGATGCCTTTTTGATGGATTGGATGGGGATGGACACATGCCTTTCCCCCGTTCAAGATCATCAATCTGGTCATCAGGAAATTCGCCCTCCTCGACTTGGGACGAATGATCCTGGTAGCTCCATTCTGGCCAACGAGAGAAGGGTTTACGGAAGTGGTGGACATGTTGATGGACTTTCCAAGAAGCCTTCCTGCAAGTCCAAAGCTGCTCAGACAACCCCACTTCGAGAGGTATCATCAAAACCCCCTCGTTCTCAAACTGCCTTCACACTATCGAGAAGCTTGTCAGAGCGAGAGGATTTTCGGCGCAAGCTGCGAAAGCTATCGCCAGAGCGAGGAGGGTCCTTCACAGAGAGTCTACCAGTCCAAGTGGGAGACTTTTAGAGCTTGGTGTAGGAAGCACAAGGTTTCCTCATCCACTGCCTCTGTGAGCCAGATTGCGGATTTTTTGTTGTACCTCAGGCAGGACGCTAAGCTGGCAGTGTCCACAATCAAAGGGTACAAAACCATGCTCGCTACAGTCTGTCGGCATAGAGGCTTGGACTTGTCTCACGATAAGGACTTGCATGACCTCGTAAAGTCTTTTGAGATAACCAAACAGGTCCAGTTAAAGCCCCCTTCTTGGAACCTTGATGTGGTTCTTAAATGTCTGTGCACCAAGAGATTTGAGCCCATCTCACAAGCTTCTCTTAGGGAGGTTACGAAGAAAACCCTCTTCCTTTTGGCCTTAGCTACAGCTAAAAGGGTCAGTGAGGTCCATGCGATTGAAAAGCAGGTAGGCTTCAATCTGAATGGGGCAGTTTGTGCCTTAAGACTAGATTTCCTCGCCAAGAATGAGAACCCTTCAAAGTCCTGGCCAAGGACCTTTGAGGTTCCTAACCTGACTAACCTAGTGGGTCAAGAGCAAGAGAGGCTCCTCTGTCCAGTCCGAGCCCTCAAAGCCTACTTGTCTCTCACTAAAAATGTGAGAGGCTCTTCTAGCTCCTTGTGGTGTTCGGTGAAAGATCCTCAGAAGCCCCTTTCTAAGAACGCTTTGTCTTTTTTCCTGAGGGAAGTTATAAGAGAAGCGCATCTCTTGTGTGAGGAAGAACACTTCGGCCTTTTAAAAGTGCAGGCTCACGAAGTGAGAGCTATTGCGACCTTGCTTGCTTATCGCAAGAACATATTGGTCAGACAAATTATGGATGCAACGTTCTGGAGGAGCAACTCTGTGTTCGCCTCTCATTACATCAGAGAGGTGAGAGTGGATTATGAGAAATGCTATACCTTGGGCCCATACGTAGCTACGGCTTCTGCATTAGGCAAAGGAGCCACTACGTCCCCTCAACCTTAGTTTTTGTATGCCTGTGTGTGGGTTGGTGTTTTTAATGGTTGTCTGAGGACGTCGACTTGTGTACAGTCACCTCAGTCTAGTTAGATAATTGATATCTACTTTGCAAGGTTAGGTGGTTGGTTTTTGTAAGGTTGCAGTTTTTAATATATGGGTAATAGGTAGTCCTGAAGACTAGTCAGATTATTGGTCTCACCCCGTTGACAGACTCGATTGAGTGTTTTCAGCATTGCAGGTCACATCCTGGCTGACACTCCTAAGGGAAAGCGACTCAAGAGGCAGGAACCTTTGAAGTCAGCTACCTTAGCAGGTAAGGAATCAAGGTGTTTTTTATCCTAAAACTTATTTGGTTGTTTCCCCAACGATGTTTACTGTCTATCACCCTCCTCCAAGTGTGTGAATCAGCTATATATATATAACTGCCAGGTAAGTTCTATTCATAAAAATGGAGTTTTTATGATAAAACAAAGTTTTATGAATACTTACCGGCAGTTATATATATATTCTAAGGCCCACCCACCTCCCCTCAGGAGACAGGTCGAGCATAGATGAACCGAAGAACAGAAAACGGGAATGATTCCTATTACCTTAACCACCTAGCCGCTCAACCACCACAAGGCGGTTGCCGCGATTTTTGAAAAATTCTGCCGAAAGTCAGAGACTTAAGCTATATATATATAACTGCCAGGTAAGTATTCATAGACCTTTGTTTTATCATAAAAACTCCATTTTTATTGTATTACCCTCAGGCATTAGTCATGAGTTTTCATGGATGGACAGGGAGTGGTAAAAATTATGTCGCCAAATTCATTATAAACAGCCTCTACAAGCTTGGTCAAAGAAGCCAGTATGTTCATTCTTTTATGAGCACCACCCATTTTCCACACATACAGGAAGCAGATATATACAAGGTGAGAATTTCCAGTTCTGAATGTTAGGTGTAATTAAAAAAGTTGCCAATTACAATGCTACTTTAGGAAAGTCTTGTAAAAATATGTGATGTTGAATGGAGGTCCTAAATAGTTGGGACCTTAGTAATCATTTCAGAACAAGATACTGTACTGTTATTGCATTAACCAGTATCTTGAATTTTATTCTATAGAAATATTTAGTAAATTATTGCTTTATGTTGTTTTTAGATTGGTTTTGATGTGTTCATATATTGTTAACTTTTTGATATTTCATTCATGAGTAAACAAGAAAATTCAGGGACAATTATAATATTCTCATTATTTTCTAAGCTAATCTATTAAAACCAAGCTTCTAGATACTTAAGATTAGAACATATTGTTGAATGTAATTAAAGTGAATGATTAATAGATCCAGTATTGCACTTACAAATGACCTATACTTTACATTTTTAAATATAAAACTTACCCGCTGGTTATATAATGGCTAAAGTCTCTTGACGCCGGCAGAAAATTCAAAATCTCGCTGCTTATCGCAGATATGCCAGGTGTACACTAGCGCCCTCGCGGTACAACAAGTAGAACTATACCCAACTTCTTCAGATTTTCTCCTGCCGCCATAGCTGGCTGTTCATTGGAAATTCTCTCTTGCTTTATTACTCTGTTTTGGATGTTATTTGGTGATGTACTAACGTTTTTTGAGTTTGAGCTTGCGCTTTTTTTGTTTTATTTGATCTGTGATCACGTATTTATAACTTAAAAGGTAGAATTAAAAGGTTTCTCAACCTATTTTAAACCTCACGAAAGCATTAGGGCGGGATGTAAACATCTCGTCCATTGATGACGTCACAACCTCTTCCGTAGGCTAATAGTCTGTCTTGCTTTTTACAAAGAATGATAAGTGAATACTTTCTTTTGAAGTATTAAGTTATAATTTAAATTAAAGGATTATTATTTTGAGAAAATTTTATCCTTTTAATAGTTTTTTCTTTAGATAATCTTCGATCTATTTGCAAAGATTAACTAGCGTTCAGTTCATTTTTGTTACGCAGTTGTCAGTATCGTTACAATATTACAATTTTGTAGCGATTTTTATGAATAGTACACTCTTCTTACTTCTCAATTTTTTAAGTTGTACTATATAAAAGGAAAGATTAACTAGCATTCAGTTCATTTTTGCTACGCAGTTGTCAGTATTGTTACAATATTACAATATTTTGTAGCGATTTTTATGAATAGTACATTCTTCTTACTTCTCAAATTTTTAAGTTGTATTATTATATAAAAGGAACATTTTATTTTGAAATTAATTGGTCCTTTTAGTATTTTTCCTTAGTCAGAGATTAAAGGAAGTTACAGTTCAGTTAATGTTTATACGATGCAGTATTCTTTATATCGATGTAGCGCACGATTCTATGTATCGTTGTTGGCTTGGCGATTTTTGGAATACTAAAGTTGTTCGTATATGAATTGTAGATGTTCCAATGGGTACGAGTGATGATTCGTCTTTTATTGGAACCCCTTAATTTAAGGGTTTATTTTAATTTTTAAATATATCTATTAAGGTAATATTTAATATTTATTTTGTTGCATTTATATGGGATTCAGTGACTTTGCATTCCCATTCAAACCATTGACAGAATTGTAAGTCTCTCTCTACGGAGTTCATTTCGTTTGAGAGAGCGTATACTTTGGTTCTCAAATAATAGTGAAGCTATTTTTTTTTTTTTTACATCAACAAGCAGGGAGGTACCTTTTCCCAACAGCTATCCCATCTTGCAGTAGATACTGAGGTGGACCAAAGTCCACTCGATTCCACTATCGGCTCGCTTCATTCCGGGCAAAAGGAATGTGCTCGCCGACAGTCTGAGCAGAGCATCGCAGATAGTGAGTACCGTGTGGTCTTTGGATCCTCTAGTAGCCAACAAAGTCCTGACTTTGTGGGGTTCCCCAACGGTGGACCTGTTCGCGACAGCCTTGAACTTCAAGCTTCCGCTGTACTGATCCCCAGTCCTGGACCCCAAGGCACTCTGGCAAGATGCCTTCCAACAACGGTGGGACAACATCGACGTTTACGCCTTCCCACCGTTCTGTCTGATGAGGAGGGTGCTTAACAAGACCAGAATATCGGTCAACCTGTCAATGACCTTTTTAGCTCCGCTAAGGCATCATGCAGAGTGGTTCCCGGACCTTCTGCAGCTCCTGACGGAACTCCCGAGAGAGCGTCCTCCACGACACGAGCTACTCAAGCAACCACACTGCAACATCTTACGCAAAGCCATAGCATCGCTTCGGCTTCACACCTGGAGACTATCCAGCATCTCCTCACAGAGAGAGGCTTTTCGCAGCAAGTTGCAGAAAGGATGTCTGGACACCTGCGAAAATCATCCGCAGGGGTCTATCAGGCGAAGTGGAAAGTCTTCTGTGGTTGGTGTCGTGGAAGGGGTATCTCTCCTCTCGATGCCATTATTCCAGCAATAGCGGAGTTTCTTGTGTATTTGTGGGAAGAAATGCACCTTTCAGTCTCGGCAGTGAAAGGCTATTGCTCAGCCTTGAGTCTGGCCTTCAGGCTGAAAAGAATGGACATTTCCTCTTCGCTGAAACTTTCTCTACTCATACGAATCTATGAGCTTACCTGCCCTCAGTCAGAAGTGAGAACTCCTCCACGGAACGTGGTTCGAGTCCTTAGGTCTCTTAAGAGACCTCCGTTCGAACCATTACGCCAGGCTTCTGATCGCCAACTGATTTGGAAGACGGTATTCCTGCTCGCATTGGCCTCGGCCAAGGGAGTCAGTGAACTTCATGGTCTCTCATACGACGTCGCTCATTCAAGGGGATGGGGGGAGGTAACGTTCATGTTCATCCCTGAGTTTGTAGCTAAGACTCAAAATCCTGGGGTTCCAGACCCTCGGTTCGACTCCTTCTGGATTCCGAGTCTCTATTCTGTAACAGATGACCCAGACCATCTCCTACTCTGCCCAGTAAGGAGTCTGAGGCTCTATCTTAAAAGAACAGCTGCAGTTCGTCCCCGAGTGCAGGCATTGTTTGTGAGCACAGGAAGTACAAAGAGGAGGGTCACTAAGAACACCATCTCAGCATGGATTCGCAAGGTCATACACCTTTCCCTGAATCCAGAACCTCCTTCGTCACGTCACCCTAGGGCACATGATGTTAGGGGCATCGCTACTTCCCACGCATTCAAGAGAAACTACTCAATGACGCAGGTTTTACAAGCTGGGGTCTGGAAGCGTCAAATGACCTTCACAGCCCACTACCTGCAGGACGTGACCCACAGGAGGCTCGATACGTTCTCTATCGGCCCTGTGGTGGCTGCTCAACAGCTGGTCTAAACCTCAGGCTCCTTAATGGACAAGTAGCAGAAGGTTGAGGGCATTGTTACCCAGTTTTAGTCTGCATGAATGAAAAAGTATGTCTGGCCCTTGCTCTTTTCTTCATCCTTCCCTCTCTTGGGGAAAGCAGCATCCTGGGTTCTCTGCACAGCTGACCTCAAACCAGGTAAACCATGCTTCCTTGTGTTCCTAGTATTAATATAATACGGTCGCGTCCCCCATACCCTGACGAGGTGGTATTGGGAACACCCTATCCTAGAATTCCATCCAAAGGATTCCAGGTCAACTTCCTAGTACGAGTCACACTTCATTCCTTCACACACAAGCTTACGTAGGCCGCATGTTCCTTGCAGAGTAAGGGATTTGCGAGGTGCAGGGACTCTTTATTTCGAGTACTACACACTCAGATTCTGAGTCCCCGGGCAAAGCCAAAGCCAGTAAGGCTGGGACTTACCGCCCTACCTAAGGGTTAAGTCACCCTATTTAAATAGCGTGGTTTGTATTTCGGTTACGGAACAAATGACAAATTCGTAGATAATTTGTATTTTCCCTAACCATACAAACCTTAGCTATTTAATCAAACTTGCCCGCCAGCCCTGTCCCCCCTGATGTCCTACCTCTAAGCAAAGTGAATCAGTTCACCGGTGTGTGAGGGGGGAGGGGTAGCTAGCTACCCCTCCCCTACCCCCTCGCTAACTAGCAAGGGGGTAGTTAACCCTCGTTGAAAATCTAATTGCTCATCATTTCAGCTATGCCGAAAGTAATACCCTATTTAAATAGCTAAGGTTTGTATGGTTAGGAAAAATATAAATTATCTACGAATTTGTCATACTTGGTAGTCACCAATCAATACGTCCAAGACCTTTCAGGAGTCGTATGTTTTTTCTAATAACTTATCCGGTAGTAACTGATGTTCACCGGAAGTTTTTCTTTTCGAAAGAAGGTGACGTGTCAGCACCAAAATCGTGTAAGACACATAGTTTCTTGTACTTTCTTCTGAGGTCTAGCGACTACTGTTGACGGTATCTCACAGCATTGGATACGTTCAGTTCGCGCACAAGGCGCGCTTGAAATGTCATAGGGACTCTCCCAGGTCGCTCACGGGACTGCGGTTGATGTTCTCTCCCGGCCTTCGCTCACGCTTGAGTTGGCGCACACGCTACCCCGTGAGGGTAGGTTTGGTCTGAGCTAAAAGAGGTCAATTTCATCTGTGTTTAGCGTTTACAATTCTCGGGGTGGAAAAAATTTTCTCCTAAAAGAGTCTAGGACTACCATAGACTAAAGAAATGGTTTTCCTATTAGTGTCAGAAAGCTTAGTTCTCCTATGCTCAGCAACGCTTCCTCGCAGAGATAAGGGATTTTGACGAAGGAAAAATCTATTTCTGGGGAGAGACCTGTGACGGCCGGTGAAAAGGGTCCTTCTTTACACTTTTCTGATATAAACCTTCCAAATATACCAGAGAAAGATAAAAGCATGGAATGCAGAGGTTACTACCCTCGCGCGAGCACCTTGTGGGTGTCGTGTATAAAGCAGGGGCGCGTGAAAACCACTATTCACAGGCTGTCTTCCATTTAGATAATTCCTTCATCAAAGGGAAGGGCCGTAACAAAGGCCCCAGATACCGCACCTGAGCCACTCCACCGACGCCCGACGCGAGCGCCATCTGAACAACATCCTTCTATATTGAACATGATGGCTTGGAAAGGAAAGGGTGGGATCATACAAAATAACAGGGAAAGGTTTCACCGGGCGCCACAGGTCTCTCCCCAGAAATAGATTTTTCCTTCGTCAAAATCCCTTTTCTGGGTCGACCTGTGACGGCCGGTGAAAATGTACCAGAGAATGCCTTCCAAGCCCAATAATAAATAGTAACCTAATGAGGAGAGAGATAAACACCATGTAAGGAAAATAATATATTATATTAAGGTAAGTAAGCATAAATTACAAGCTAGCCAAAGGACATAGTGAACGTAAGGCTAAATAAACATGATAACAAGGAAGCATCCGAGTATCAGAGCACAATATGCAACAAAACTGACATGGCTAAGAATAACCCAACACTAAAGTTACGGTAAACACAATAACAGTTAATAACCATAGGAACTTAGGGCTAACGAACCACCAAAGAGAGCGGCGACGTGGTGCGAGTGGCAGGTAGGAGGGAGAAGAGGAGAGATGGATGAAAGGAAGAACAAGAGATTAATGGGGAGAGATGAGGCTCTCAGCTGCAACCGTTGGGTATTTAAGGGCCTGTAAGTTCTTTAGATAGTGGCGTTTGAAAACCATAGGAGATTTCCAACCCGTGTACTTTTTAAGGTCATCAAAATCCATATTTTGGAAATAATTGATGGAGGTAGCTACTGACCGGATATCATGAGCATGGGGAAATGATTCCGGATTAGCTTGTTTAATGAAGTATAGGATTTGTTGCCTAATGCCTTGAATGGAAATAGTACCTTCTTGTTCTCTGATAAACAAGGAGCCAGACGAGCGGGTGGCAGTTCTAGCTAAAAAGGCCCTGAGAGTAGTGACTGGACACAGAGAAGTATCTTGGAGAAGAGGAATAATCTTCCAAGGGGACCACCTATTTTGTGGGTCCTCATTTTTAGCTAGGAAAGCTCTGTCTGGAGAAAGAAGTACTTCACCTGAAGGGAGGAAATCTATGTTTTCTGAGTTTCGTGAGAGAGCTGCTAATTCTGAGATTCTAGCACCCGAGGCCAAAGCCGTTAGAAATAAAGTCTTCCTAAGAAGAGTAATATAGGAGCAGGATTCATTGTCCGTGTCGGACGCAAGTTTGAGGACATCGTTCAGAGACCAAGAGACCTTTTGTGGACGAACCGAAGGTCGAAGCCTAGCACATGCTTTTGGAATAGATGAGAAATAGGAATCTGCTAGGTTAATGTTAAACCCAACAAGGAAGACCTTCTTCAAAGCTGACTTGATGGTGGTTTTAGTGCTAGCTGCTAGGCCTTTGTCAAGTATGAACCTAAAGAAGGAGATGGCTAAATTAGGAGTCATAAAAGTATGGTCTGAATTCTTTAAGAAATCTGCGAGTTTCTTAACGGCCGAATCATATTGACGAATTGTAGAGTCCCTTTTGTCTGATTCTATAAAGAGGACATTTTCCGGGTCGATGTTCGCATCTCTACGAGCTGCAAACTTCATGAAGTCCACAAAGTTAGGGTTTTGGCTATCCTTGAGGAATCTGACACAGTCCGAGTTTGGACTACTTGGGTCAGCTTGGGGAATGGGATCCGGAAGGGACGGAGTTTCAACTCGAGGAGGAGAGGAAACCAACTGCTTTTTGGCCAGTGAGGTGCTACTAAGGCCACTGCCCCTTAGAAGGAGCGTAGTTTGTGTAAAACTTTCATTAGAAGATTCACTGGAGGGAATAGGTAAATCTTCTTCCAATGGTTCCAATCCAGGGTTAATGCGTCCATGGCATAAGCCTGAGGGTCCAGGTTTGGGGTCACATAACAGGGAAGTTTGTGATTCAGTTGAGTCACGAATAGATCTACCTGGAGGCCCAGAACCAGCCTGAGTATCCACCGGAAGGAATTTATGTCTAGGGACCATTCCGATTCCAGTGGTTTCGTCCTGGATAGTCAGTCCGCTATCACATTCTGGACTCCTGCTAGGTGAGTTGCTGACAGGAACCAGTTCTTGTCTGCTGCCAAGGCGAAGATAGTGACCAGGACCTGATTCAGGTTGGGTGACTTGGATCCTCCTCTGTTGATGCAGTGTACTACAGCTGTACTGTCTAAGACTATTCTGATGTGGGACGACCTCGGAGGAGAGATTCTCTTCAGGGTCAAGAACACTGCCATGGCTTCGAGAACATTGATATGGAACTGTTTCATGGCGGGTGACCAAGAGCCCTGAAACATCTGATGTTGGGAGTAACCCCCCCAGCCACTCAGAGACGCGTCTGTATGAACTGTCACTTGTGGAGGGGGGAATTGCAGAGGAACCGATTTGGAGAGGTTCCTCAGTTCGGACCATGGGCGTAGTCTCATTTTTAAGACAGAGGGGATCTTTGAGATCTTGTCTCTTAAAGGGACTGTAGCTCTCTTTTTCCAAACTCGATTGATGTTTTTGAGTTTGGCTTTTAATAGGAGATCTGTTACTGAAGCAAATTGGAGAAGGCCGAGGATTCTTTCTAAGGCTCTTCTGGACACATGTTTGTGTTTGAGAAAATTCCTGATCTTGGAAGCTATCTCCCTTACCTTTTTGGGAGGAAGGGAGAGCCTGTGCTTTGAAAGGTCCCACTGAATTCCTAACCATTCGAAGTGGCTTGATGGTTGTAGGCGGGACTTTAGGAGATTGACTTGGAATCCCAGGTTGGCGAGAAATCGAATTACTTTCGTCGTAGCTCTGTTGCATCCCTGGGTCGACCGAGCCCAAATGAGCCAATTGTCCAGATAGGCAATGATCTGTATCCCTTGGTTCCTAAGTTGTTCGAGCACTGTCTCTCCCAGTTTCGTGAATATCCTGGGGGCAATGCTGAGACCGAAGGGCATGACTTTGAACGCAAAGGCTTTCTTGCCTAGGCGGAAGCCTAGGTAAGGAGAGAAGTTTCGAGCTACTGGCACATGATAATAGGCGTCGGTAAGATCGATAGAGGTGGTGACGGCCCCACGGGGAAGTAAGGTCCGTACCTGAGAGATAGTCAACATACGGAACTTGTCGCAGAGAATGTAAGAGTTTAGTTTTGACAAGTCCAGAACCACTCTCAATACCGACGAGTCTTTCTTTGGAACTGTAAACAGGCGGCCTTGGAATTTCAGTGATCGAACCCGTTTGATAGCTTTCTCCTTGAGTAACTCTGTGGTGTACTCTTTCAGGATGGGAGTGGGTCTCTGGAAGAAGGTCACTGGTGGAGGTGGAGATCCCTGTGACCATTTCCAACCCAAGCCTTTGGATATTATGCTGTGAGTCCATGGACTGAAGGTCCAATGGTCTCGAAAGTGATAAAGTCTCCCCCCTACCGGGAACACATCATTACGAGGGAGTGAATCTAGGTCCCTTCCCTCCCCGAGCACTCCTTGCTCTAGGTCCGCCTCGATGGCGGAACTGTCCTCTACCTCTGTAGCTTCCTCTCTGGTGTCCACGAAAGGAACCGGAGGGTTCGTAGCTAGGGTTGTATGCAGGAGAGGACATCCAAGTGGGGTTGGGTTGTGTACCTGGGGGAGCAGTGAGGTAGACCACCTGTTGAGGGGGACCCGGTTGCTGAGAAGTCGAAGCAGAGGAAGACTGTGTTGACGTGTGGGGGACTGACGATTGGTGGTAGTGACCCCGGTTCGTCTTGTAAGGGGTAAATCTCTGCTTTTTCTTGAAGAAAGTTTGTTTGTGGGATTCGATCTTCCTTTTGGTCGTGAGGCCCCACCTTACTTGCAAATTTTGGTTTGCCCTCGCAGCGTCCTGAAGAACTTTATTAACTTCATCCTGAGGGAATAGGTTCTTACCCCAGCAGGAGGACGCTATCAGCCTGTTCGGTTCATGTCTGATAGAAGCCTCAGACAGAACGTATTTCCTGCAGCTAACCCGAGCCGACCAGAAGTCGTGGAGGTCAACTTGGTAGGACAGAAGTAGGTTCTTTGTGAAAACCCTGAACAAAGTTTCAGTCGGGTAAACAGAGGCTAGGGACTCTACGGAGGTGATGGAGTGGAGGGACCTAGCTAACCTATTACGTGCCTCGAACTCGGTCTTGAGAAGATTCTCTAGTAATCTGGGAAGCTTCTCAGAAAAAAGAGTAGAGGCGCAGTCTGGGTCTAGCTTCCCTACCGTGAAGGTAGAAGAAGCGTCATCCCAGGTGGCAGAGGTACTCTGAATGAGCATTGAGGTGGGGTCCGTCTCTTTGAGAGCCGGCATGGCAGAGCTTTCCTTGACGGCCTGTATTGTCAGATCTGTCACTTTATCTATAAGTGGCAAGGTAATGGACGATGCTGTTGTAAAAATAGTATAGGCACCTTTGTGTGGGGTGAGCTTGGAGTTGGTACACCCCCATTCTGATAGAGTCCTGGCCCAGACAGCTTGGGCCTGTTCTTTTGGAAATATCACCGCTTCCTTCGGTATCTTGTCCATTCTAACCAAGGCATGCTCCTTCAAACGTACGAAGCCGTTGAATGGGAATTCTAGCCCCGGGGGGTAGAATTCTAGGTCCTCTAGAGGGCGGGTGCCTATGCTATCTAGAGTTAGGGTACCATCTGAGTAAGGAGCATGCAAGGCAAACCTCCAAGGGTTGTTTTTATCGAAGGGGGTTAACTTCGACGCGTCTGGGGCTGAAGGCGGAGGAATCTGAGTTCCGGAGCAGATCAGATTCGCCACCATATCTTTTAGCTCTGTCATAGCCCCAGAATGTTGCTGAATTTGCTCCTTGACTATATCCCTGATCAGGTCGACAGGGAAGGAGGGTTCCTGAGAGCCACCCGCCGACGAAGCCTTGGACTTGGCGGACTACGACTTCTTAGAAGTCACGGTTTTATGGGAAGCAATAGGAACATCAGGAGCAGTCGAGGGTCCAGGGACCGGTGATGTAGACAATGGCAAAGCTGATGACTTAAAGGTACGTAGTGGCTTCACCTCGGGTCATACGGGGACGGAGGGATCCCGAGGAGAAGCCGTAGGCTTACCAAAGCCGAGAAAGGAAGAGGTAGAGGAAGGAGTTGGAGACAAAAAAGTTTCCACCAACTCGACACCACCTACCTGCTCGTCCATGGGCTCGATGTCTAAACCCAGAGCTGACACGTCCTCCGATAAAAGAGATTCGTCTTCCGTGGGGATGGTCGCTCTGACCGCTTCAATTAAAGGGGCAGCCGCCTCCGGAGTGACTGCTGCAGTGGTAGAGCCTGGGAAGAGTCGGGAGGCCATGTCTCCGTCGAGGAGATAGGGTGCGCCAGACGGAGCATTCCTGCCGAAGCCCGACACCCAAGGACGAAGAGTAGCTCTTGCCGACCGAAGAGATTCATCATCGGCCAGAAAGAGGTGAGGGGATTAGTGATGAAGGAGAAGGATCGTTCTCCGAAATAAGCGATGTATACATAATTAAGGAACAAATTAAATCATCGCCAAAGGATAAAAGGAACAAAACGAAAACCAACTTACGTCATCGTTCAGGAGTAAGGAGGACAACTTGTAACAGAGCGTGCACGATTCCGGGAACCAAACCATGTATGGGGCTTGTCCCGGCTCCCGAATAAAGGAGATAGCGCAGTGTGCATGCGACCGGCAGAGGTCATGTCCAACGGGATCGTTGAAAGAGGCGGGGCAGCCCTTGGCAGCGCAGCGGACCTTCTGTAAAAGAAAGGAGACATAAGTCTGGATGTTCCTTGAGACTCTGGTAAGGGATTAAGATCTACTAACAGTCTAGATAGCATTAAATATGTGTGCATAGGATGGTTCAATGAATGGGAGCCGGAGCTCCATATTAAAATATTTTAAATATAAAATTTTCCTGCACCGGAGTGTGCCGGAACAATTTAAAATGGGTCCATATCGCTATAAATATTATTAAAATAAGAATGAAATAAATTATTGTAAGCTGCGGAACCTCCAATAGGGTCGAGGATTCAGTGATAGGTCCGTAACCAAATAAATTATAAAATACAAGCAGTAGCTAAAAGCTAAGGCTAACATCATTGCTAAGCGTATTGGTGATCTCCGGTGAAGCCGGAGGTCCGGTGAAAGGTCCGGAATAAATAAGTTGTGATTAATAATTAATATTTTGTGTGGATATAGCCGTGGCCGGAGTCTGGGTGCAAGGGACCACCGGGGGGATGAGGCCCTGCCAGAGGGTTGCACTCCAAATGATATATAACTATAGGTTCCAATCTCAATGAGTATCCCTCATGGCGGAGTAGAACTCAAGGCGGAGTGGATGAATGTTCAGATCCTATCTCAAGCCGTAGCGGGGAGAGGACGGAACTACGAGGGGAACAGGTGGCGTCATAAAGCTGGCCCAAAACAATGACTCACACACAAAGAGGACCTATTAATAACGCTAGCTATATTAACATTAACCACATAATAAAATAATTCGTAAAATATCATATACCCGTAGAGGGAGAGGGGGGAGGGAGAACCCGTGATCGTATAAAACGGAAAACGGGAAATCCACCTCTCCTACTCGAGTCTAAGAAAGAAAACGAGAGAAAGGGTAACACGTGACTGTAGCGACAGAAAACGAGAACTCCATGCTCTCGCTCTCTTGGTTACACTATAAAGAACCTAATTAAGCACACTATAATATAATATAAGTATAACAATAAAATTGTAACGTCAAATACAAGACTACGAACAAAGAATAACGTCTGCGTAACAAAATTTAAAAGGAGATAGTCCACTGACGAACGCCTCTCAGGGCGGGTACTAAACTATATTAAAGCCAGAACGCTATTCTTGTTCGCCCAGACTGGACTTGCTAGCAAAAAGTACCATAGGAAAAATAATAATAATAATAATAATGGTTCAAAAAGGCGTAAGGCCAGTGACTTAACCAAGAACCTAACTGACAGTGTACCAAATGGGCAAGACTAACATGAAATTCCCAGCGAGGCAAATCAAAACAACAATGGCTGCCGACACCGCAGAAGGCCAAGCCGGTCGAAATAAAAAACAACATAATACTGGGAAGAGTACAACTGCCCGGTACTGCAAAAGCTGTCAAAACAAACTATGGTACTTAACATTGGTATTGGTGAAGTTGGAGCTTCGGCCATGATGAAATTAATCCACGAAACGTGAAAACACCGAGAACACAAAAATCTAAGACCAAGCTAGCAAGTCCAAAACAGAAGGATGTTGTTCAGATGGCGCTCGCGTCGGGCATCGGTGGAGTGGCTCAGGTGCGGTATCTGGGGCCTTTGTTACGGCCCTTCCCTTCGATGAAGGAATTATCTAAATGGAAGACAGCCTGTGAATACTGTAGTGGTTTTCACGCGCCCCTGCTTTATACACGACACCCACAAGGTGCTCGCGCGAGGGTAGTAACCTCTGCATTCCATGCTTTTATCTTTCTCTGGTATATTTGGAAGGTTTATATCAGAAAAGTGTAAAGAAGGACCCTTTTCACCGGCCGTCACAGGTCGACCCAGAAATGCTCGTGTTACGGGAAGCGTTAGAGCGGATGCTTTATAGCAGTCTGGGCTCTCTCTTACGGCAGACGTCACGCAGACACAGAAGCAAGGTCTCTCCCTCACCCAGTCACAGACGCAGACGCCAGTCTGGTCGTATGTTGGACGCTGACAGTCAAAGTTGATCCTTTCAACAAGTTGTCCCATCTTCGCGGTCTGCGGGACACGCGACTATCACTCATGCGGACGCATGCTACACGCGGACAACTCTCGGCAAACAGTTCAATCTGAAATCCTAAGCAACCTAGATGCATGTGTCAGCCTGGACATATACTGGATAAGGTCAGTCGGGGTTTTTTTCCCACATCATGATAGACTAACAGTTGCGTCTTTGCGCCACTGACCGGACGCTATGCTGTCGCCTCCTTGCAGCACGCTGTAGATTTACAACAAGCGGGACGCACACAGAGCGCTGTATCCACACGACAAGGTGAACGCATACATCACGCTGACACCTTACGGCAGTGCAAGCACATGTGACATTATGATCGCATGTTAGACGCATACAGTCAAGTCTTTTTCTCACAGCAGTATAAACAGACTATTGTTTCTCCTTCGCATCTCTCTGGTCTCGCAGCTAACGCTCCCTCGCGTCAAGCTTTGGCTCTAAGTATGTTGAACACTCGCTGGTTACACACGATCAGGTCTTAACCTCACAGCATGAGGTTCACGTTGTTGATGCTTCTTTTCAACAAGCCTAGCTTTAATATTGGTTTCTTGCGACCGATCTGGACGCGTTTCGGGAGACGGTTCTAGATCCTGACTCTTTCTCACGACATGTTGAGCGTATGCAGCATGCTGGGACCATGCTGGGTGCATGCTGGAAACATGTCATTAGTCCTTTTCCCCGTGTCAGGATCACGAACGCTTTATTTTAAGCCATCAAGCTTTAGGTCTAGCTGCCTCCAGTATTTCGGAAAACCCCTATGATCTAGAAGGTTGTTCGAAGGAGGCAGCTGAGGCTATCGCTTGTACAAAGGACCTTTGCCTCAAGGTTTTGCAGCCCAAATAGGAGATTTTATGAAGTGATGTAGAGCTAAAGCGGCCTCTTCATTTAGTAGCTCTAAGACAGGTGGCCTATTTCTTCTTAGACCTTAGAAGAAAACATATTTTTTCCTCCTCTACCATCAAGGGTTACGAGAGTATGCGGACAGCTATCTTTGGACGTAAAAGATTGGATCTATCAGATAAAAACCTTGTAGATCTTCTCTGATCATTTGAGATGACTTAGAAGCGTCAGCAAGATTTGCCAGCCTGGAATATAGAGGTCGTTTCTGGAATTCCCCGGTAGTGAAAGATGAGAGCCTTTACACTTGGTTTCTTTTTTAAGGTCTAACTTTGGAGACTTTTCTGAATAAGTCTGGCAATAGTTGAGAGTCAGTGAAGTTCATGCTTTTAGCAAGAACATGGTGCAGGTCAACGCTGACAACACCACAGCATTGGCCTACATAGCCAAACAGGGCGGAACTCACTTGAGGTCCCTTTACGAGACTGCAAAGGTTCTTCTCGTTTTGGCAAAGGAGAGGAATGTAACCCTTCTTACAAGGTTCATCCAAGGAGAAAAGAACGTGATGGCAGACAGCCTCAGCAGGAGAAATCAAGTTCTGTCCATGGAATGGACAGTGCATCAAGAGGTTTGCAAGAAACTTTGGCGGATTTGGGTTCGTCCGTCCATAGACCTTTTCGCAACGTCGAAAACAAAAAGGCTGGAGACATACTGTTCCCCAGTTCCAGATCTCTAAGCAGTCCACATAGACGCTTTCCTGCTGGATTGGTCTCACCTGGACATGTACGCGTTCCCCCCATTCAAAGTTCTGTACAAGGTGTTGCAATAGTTTGTCACACGAGGGAACCAGATTGACTCTAGTGGCTCCCTTATGGCATCAAGAGAATGGTTCACAGAGGTACTACAATGGATGGTGGACATCCCAAGAAGCCTTCCTTTAAGAGTAGACCTACTCAAACAACCACACTTGGAAAGGCACCATCAAAACCTCCGAGCTCTACATCTAACTGCCTTCAGACTATCGAAAAACTCACAAGAGCTAGAGGATTTTCGAAGGAGGCAGCTAGGGCTATCGCTAGAGCAAGGAGGACTTCTACCATCAAGGTTTACCATTCCAAGTGGGAGGTTTTTAGAGCATGGTGCAGAGTCAACTCAGTTTCCTCATCCAGTTCCTCTTTGACTCAGATTGCTGACTTCCTTTTAGACCTTAGAAGAAAACGCAAGTTTTCTTCCTCTACCATCAAGGGGTACAGGAGTATGTTAGCGGCCATCTTCAGGCACAGGAACTTGGACCTCTCTAGTAATAAAGACCTACAGGATCTTCTCAAATCCTTTGAGACTTAAGGAGCGACAACAGGAATCACCAGCCTAGAATCTGGATGTTGTCTTGAAGTTCCTCATGAGTGACAGGTTTGAACCCTTACACTCTGCTTCTTTTAAAGATCTCACTTTAAAGACTCTTTTCTTGGTTAGTCTGGCGACAGCTAAGAGATTCAGTGAGGTTCATGCTTTTAGCAAGAATATTGGCTTCAGAAACAGCAAAGCTATCTGCTCCTTGCAACTTGGATTCCTAGCCAAAAACGAACGCCCTTCT
Source organism: Palaemon carinicauda (assembly GCF_036898095.1). Taxonomy (NCBI): domain Eukaryota; kingdom Metazoa; phylum Arthropoda; class Malacostraca; order Decapoda; family Palaemonidae; genus Palaemon; species Palaemon carinicauda. The sequence goes on along the minus strand of NW_027168804.1, from coordinate 183,766 downwards.
CATCCATGGCCTAAGTCTTTCGAGATTCTGAACCTTTCCGATGTGGTTGGTGAAGAATTGGAGAAGGTCCTGTGCCCTGTAAGAGCACTGAAGTTCTATCTGGACAGAACTAAAGAATTACGAGACAAGTTAGAAGCTCTCTGGTGTTCGGTCAAGAAGCCCTCGTTACCGATGTCAAAAAACACCCTATCATTTTTTATCAGGCTCTTGATAAGAGAGGCTTACTCACACTGCAGTGAGGCAGACCTCAAACTGCTGAAAGTAAAGACGCATGAAGTTAAAGCTGTAGCAACTACTGTAGCTTTCAAGCAGAATCGATCTTTGCAGAGCATTATGGACACAACCTTTTGGAGGAGTAAATCTGTGTTCGCCTCACATTACTTGAAACTTGTCCAGACTCTTTATGAGGACTGCTACACTCTGGGACCATTCGTAGCAGCGAGTGCAGTAGTGGGGGAAGGATCTACCACTACATTCCCTTAATCCTAGTACCCTTTTTCTTCTCTTGGAACTTTTGTTTTTTATGGTTGTTTGTGGAGATTGGTCGTCAGTCTTCCACAATCATTGATTTTAGTCAGGTGGTCAATTTTGTTCCTTGAGAGTGCCCGGAACAAGGGTATTGGATGAGGTCCTGTCAACATAGAGGTATTTACACCGGTTTGACAGCTCCTAGAGGTCTTCAGCCCCCTGGGTGGATCGCTGGATCTCATAAGGAAAGCGGACATAATGAGGCAGAGAATCATTGAAGTCAGCTTCCTTATCAGGTACGAACCCTTAAGTTTGTTTATTAACTTTTAAGTAAAATTCCAACAATGTTGGCTGTCTCTGACCCTCCACCAAGGGTGTCAATCAGCTTGGAAAGGGATCTCTGGTAGTGGTATCACTCGCCCAAGTTTTAATACCGACACCCTTTAGGTGTGAGCGAGCTGGATATATTCCTAGCATTCCATGCAACTTTTTTCTCTGGTATATTTAGCAGTATTTATACCTTTGAAATGGTGCTTTAAGGAGCATTTCACAGAGCGACACAGGTCAAGCCCAGAAATAAATTTTTTAACATACTTACCCGGTGGTTATATAAATTTAATTCCCTCCCTCCCTCCCCTCTTAGAGACCTATGGGCATGGAAGATCTGAGGAATCATGGAATGGTTCCAGGTACCTCGCGAGAGAGGGCGCTGGTGGTACACCTGGCTACTCAATCGGCGATTTCCGTGAGTTTTGAATTTCTGCCGGACGTCAGGGACTAAAGCTATATTTATATAACCACCGGGTAAGTATGTTCAAAAATTTATTTTATTATGAAAATATTATTTTAGTCTAAGCAGAAATAAATGAAACTATGAAATATACACTGGTAATTATTGCAAATTTGATTAAGTAGTTACCATGATTCTAGAATGATATGATAGTTTTTGGTATGCTTGCATAATATAGGTGTGAATTAAAAGTTATTGAAATTACCGTTTCGAAAGACAGCTGCTAGTTATGGTAAAACAAGAATTTATAGAATGTAAATAATTTCATAATATAATACTGTGTTGTCATTCACCATATTCTTACCGTTAATGTTTGTTTTGTTATTTTTCCTGACAGTTACATCTGCAAGACTGGATACGAGGAAATGTAAGCAAGTGTGACAGATCGCTCTTCATCTTTGACGAGATTGATAAAATGCCTGTCGGTATGATCGATGGAATTAAACCTTTTATTGACTTCCATGAGTCCATTGATGGAGTTGATTTCAGGTAATTATATAAGCTGCACAAACAACGCATACATTCACTTCTGTTCTCATTACAAAAGTGGGTAAAAGCAATACTTACTCATATATTGTACTGTAAATTGTCTATGATTATCCATGTAGCTAGAAAAAGGGTTTAATCGTTCATGTAGGTCGATAAAGATCACGATTATCCATCAAGGTAGGAATAGGATGTAATTATCCATGTTAATTAGGAAAATCCTATAATTATCCATGTATCTAGGAAAAGACTTAAAATTCATATAGGGAGGAAATGGTTAAAATTCTTCAAGTAACTAGGAAAAGACCATAATTATTTATGTATTTAGAAACAAGCTGAACAATTGTCAGTGAACCATAAATGATTGTTTAATAGGTGATTAAAGGCTATGTTTTGACACCTGATTTGCATATGTGATTTATGTATGAGAGAAAATGCTATGTGCTGACAGTTACCATTATTCACTTGTTATCTCCTGTATTATTAATACTACGCAAGCTACAACCCCAATTGGAAAAGTAGAAGGCTACATGCCCAAGGGCTCTAATAGGAAAAACACCATAGTGCGGAAAGGAAATAGAGGACTAATGATCTATAGTTTAACAAGATAAAACCACAAACTTGTATCTCGAGACTTACCGGTACATGAGTTCTTTAAAGGATTTGTTCTTAAACAAGAACTTAGATTTGTAGTATGGAAAAATGTGTGGCATCAAATCTTACTGATTTCTGGTTATCCTTATCCTTATAACAGTTAGCTATTATGAAGATATGAATATTAAGAAATTTATATATGGTGATTTTATTTGTATTTATATATTTGCTTCCAGTATCATTGATAGCCAAAATAATAGTGGTGGTTTAGAAGTTGCTACTAATTTATGTACCACTTTTAAGCTTAGTAGGATCTAGTGATCAGCAAGCTGATGACTGGTTATTGACTAGCAATCAATGATTGGAAATGCTAGCAATTGGAGATCGTTGGTCATTGGAGGGACTATAGGTCACAGATCAGCATTGAGCTAGCAATTGGCGATCTGGTGATCGGCGACCTAGCGATCAGTAAACTGTGAACTAGCCATCAGCAAACAGTGATCTAGAGATCAGTCTGTTGATGCTTTCCTGTTTGCTGCCGCTGGTCTGTCAAGGAAAAGAGAAACTTCAGAAGAGACAGGGACCAAGGATTCCCCAATTCGATTCCCTTGTAGGAAGGAATCTTCGGGATCTTGAATCCTTCTGTGGAGCCTTATTCCTCTTTTCCCGGTGGCAATGTTTATGTGCTTGCGGGGAGGAATGGGGCAATGGTGACCTGTCCGCAGGATGATGCTGGTGCTTAATATCTGCCTGGAGAGCAGGCAAGTGCTGGTTCTTAGACAAGAGCTGGTGCATTGGATCTGCGAGCCTTGACTCTTTGGCAAGAACTGGCGCATGAATCCGGGATGTAACTGCGCAGGAGGGCGCAGAAAAGTGAGGAAGATCGCTGGCGCGAAGTAAGGCACTGTGTAGTTTTGTGCATTCTCTCTAGAATGCACCGAAGCGTGTGACTGGTTGCGCAAGAGTGGGAGCATTGGCGCGTGCATGAGAGTACTACCTGGAGATTGTTGGCGCGTGCGTGCGGAAGACCATCGGCATCCGCACGTAGAAGACCGTCGGAGCGCACGGAAGGCTGTGTGCGTGCACTCAAGATTATTGGAGCGTGCCCGTGCGTAAGGCCGTCGGTGCGCTTGCGCGGTAGACTGTTGGCGCACGTGCAGGATACCATCGGCGCCCGCGAGCAGAAGAAAGTCGGCACGCACACGTGCAATACTGTTGGTGCGCGTGCGTGAGACCATATGCGCTCGCACGGGGAAGAAAGTCGGCCCGTGCGCGCAGAACTGTTGCCGCGTGCGCGTGCAAGACTATTGGAGCGCGTGCGGGAGACCATCGGCACCCACGCGCGGAAGATCGTCGGAGCGTGCGCGCGTACAAGACTGTTGGCACACGAGCGGAAGACTATCGGCGCGCAACACTTGGCGCGCGTGTAAGAATGTCGGCGAGCACGCGCGCTGGAGACCTTCGGTATCCACACGCAGAAGATCGTCGTTGCTCGCTCGCGTAAGAATGTCGACGAGCGCGCGCGGGAGACCATCGGTGCCCGCGCGCGGAAGATCGTCAGCGCCCGCGCGCGGAAGATCGTCGGCGCACGCGCGCGGAAGATCGTCGGCGCCCGCGCGCGGGAGACCATCGGTGCCCGCGCGCTGAAGATCATTGGCTCTCGTGCGCGGAAGACTATCGGCGCGCAACACTATTGGCGCGCGTGTAAGAATGTCGGCGAGCACGCGCGCTGGAGACCTTCGGTATCCACACGCAGAAGATCGTCGGCGCTCGCGCGCGTAAGAATGTCGACGAGCGCGCGCGGGAGACCATCGGTGCCCGCGCGCGGAAGATCGTCAGCGCCCGCGCGCGGAAGATCGTCGGCGCCCGCGCGCGGGAGACCATCGGTGCCCGCACGCTGAAGATCATTGGCTCTCGTGCGCGTAAGAATGTCGGCGAGCACGCGCGCTTTGTAGCGCTAGTAGGTTGGAGGGTCAGCTGGTACGTTGACCAATGGCAGGACGATCAGGAACTGGGATGTGCCCTTTAAAAAAAAGGGCGAACATCCACCGATGGGGACCGTAAGCAGGTCTGCTTTAGAGTCCAGGACCGAAGTCCTTTGTTGCAGCGCAAGGTTGCGCTGGTAGATCGGTAGGTCAGTTGGCAGGACGATCAGGAACTGGGATGTGCCCTATGGAAGGGCGAGCATCCACCGATGGGGACCGTAAAATAAAAGGTCCGTGTTAGAGTCCAGGACCGAAGTCCAAAGGACTACATTGCAGCACAAGGTTGCGCTGGTAGATCGGTAGGTCACTGGAAGGTCTGCTTGATCCTCCGAAGAGGTGTGTCTATGAGATGCCTCTCCCATGAACGAGAGAGGTGACTACTTCGTAGAAGAGACTTGAAGACACTCGTAATGATGCCCCTTAGGGCCGGTGGATCAGCAAGCTGACCTTAGCAGTAGCGATCCTCCAAAGAGGAGTCTCTATGAGTGGCCTCTCTCGTGAACGAGAGAGCGGAACACTTCGAAGAAGAGACTTGGCCAAGACTGTGCTCCACCCCTGAAGGAAGAGAAACTCAGCAAGGGGGAAGAGAAGTCTGGCCGAAGGTAAGCAACAGTAGTCAGAGGCGATGAATTTATTAAGGTATGGGAAGTTCTCCCCCCCTGAAGGGAGAAACAACCTCACACCTGGGGAGGAAACCTCCCTCGGAAGGGAAGTTGTCCAACCCCAGGAGGCGAACCTCCTTTAGCGTTCTAAGATGATCTGAAGTGCTGGCCATGTTGTCACGGGAGTACTTCTAAGAGAAGGGATGACACCCATGATGATGTCCTCTGAGGGACAGCAGTGACAGCAGATTCCCCAGGCATGAACAGAACAGCTCTGCTTCGTTGGCACTCTTTAGTCGAACGAAGAAAAACTGCATAGTTAACTGGGAAAATAGAATTAAATAATTATTTAACAGAAATTCCCCAGGGAGGAACTCCGAAGAGGAACCCCGAGGGATAACATAAAATAAGAATTAAGTATGCGCCCTTCCTTCCCCAGATGACATCCACGGGAGAAGGGGGGAGCGGAGTAACTGTAATAAAAACAGAATTATAATTATTCAAATCAGTTAAGAATATTCACTAATAGTGAGAACCACTGACCCCCCGAAGGGAAGTGTTCCCACGGAGAAAGCTGAAAAGTTAAAATACAATTAGATTTTCACAAAATAATTGAGAAACAATCGGAAGAGCAACCTAACCCTCACACGGGAAAGAAGCTTCCGCAATAGTACTGTAGGTACATGAAAAGACACATTTCACATGTACCAGTATTGTCATGATTATTATTATTGTATGTATCATTTACTGCATTATCATGATTACCATTATTGTACGTACTATTAACTGTATTATGTACTTTCAACCATTATTTCAGATGTTGCATATCATTAGATTAATTCCTGTAATGTCATTGATATGATATGGCAACATTGAGTCAGCATTGGCAACACTTATCTGTTGTGTTGCCATGATGCAGTCTGTTCGTCTTCGTCCCCTTAGCTGATAAGTTATCTTTCCTCGTGGCCCACGTATCTTGTGTATTTACTCTAATAGACATTGAGAACCTACTTTTTGAGTTGTATCCTTGCCCCACCAATTAAGGTTGAGGAAGTTAGCAACATGTACAAGTACGTTGTTGTAGTAAAGGTGAACGACCTCAAGAAGAGAGAGACCGTAGTCAATCTTTAAAAGGCCACCTTCCCTTTGCTCAGAATCCAAGTTTCCCGTAAGAAAAGAGGAAAAGGCGAAGACAATAGTTGAATGAAGAGGGTCCCGGCGATGACGATTCCCCTGCGGCGGCCGATTTAACGGACATGTGCCGACGGGAAGACCGATGGACCAGAGAGGGAGAGGCCGTTCCCCACAAAGTGGAACTGTGCTGGCCTTGCTACTACGCAAGTGTCATTGTCGTATATCACACACGCAGCACAAACACTGAAAAGGAAACTTACTACATTTCTATACACATATACAGTGGTACCTCTACATACGAATTTAATTCGTTCCACAACCTACTTCGGATGTAGAAAATGTTCGGATGTAGAAACGAATTTTCCCATAAGAATACATGGTAATTCATTTAATTCGTTCCTCAGCCTAAAAACCCATAATAAATCCTTAATAAATGGCTACACAAAATTACACATAACACTAACATAACTGCATAATGTGAAAGAAGCATATAAAAAAGATAATTATAATGAAATAATGAATAAAAAATGTGTTTTATTGCCACTTTACCTTAGAGACAGGCCAACGCAGGTGTAGGATTTGCTACGCCAGTAAGAGACGGACAATCGGCGAGAAGGTAGACATGGTGTTAACATGTTCTTTAAATAAATACTCTCTCTCTCTCTCTCTCTCTCTCTCTCTCTCTCTCTCTCTCTCTCTCTCTCTCTCTCTCTCTCTCTCTCTCTCTCTTGTTCTTCTTCACTGTTAGTGTTAGAGACGTCTATTAATTTTTTTTTCTGAGAGAGAGAGAGAGAGAGAGAGAGAGAGAGAGAGAGAGAGAGAGAGAGAGAGAGAGAGAGAGAGAGAGAGAGAGAGAGAGGGAGAGAGAGATTAAACAAAAATGAGAGATTAAACAAAAATGTGTTGTGTACATATGATTTTAACAGCGTTAACGAGTTGAAAGACAGTTAAATGTAACTAAAAAAACAATATCAGCGAATCTGAATTCCTTTATTAACTAAAACAAATATTGATACAAACACACTCGTGTGCATATGCGCAAACACACACACACGCACGAGGAGACACGAGCGGCGGCGAGGAAGTAGAGCTGGTGACCGGTAACATACCGTAACTTACACTACAGAAATTTTAATCTAACTTCGCTTATTTATTTATTTTTTAATTTTTATATTTCATATTTTTTACATTTTTTTCTTTTTATTTTTTATTTTCATTACTTTCAGTGACGAGTTACGGTATGTTATCGCAGTCACCATCCTCCTCCCCGACTGTCTCTCTTATTGCGTAGCAATTCTTGCACCTGTGTGTGTGTGTTTGTGCATACCCACACGAGTGTGTTTGTATCAATATTTGTTTTAGTTAATAAAGGAATTCAGATTAGCTGTTATTACTTTCTTAGTTTCATTTAATTGTTTTTCAACTCGTTGACGCTGTTAAAAATCATATGTACTCTAAACACATTTTTGTTTAATCTCTCTCTCTCTCTCTCTCTCTCTCTCTTGGAAAAAAATAATAGACGTAGACGTATCTAACACTATAACAGCGAAGAAGAACGAGAGAGAGAGAGAGAGAGAGAGAGAGAGAGAGAGAGAGAGAGAGAGAGAGAGAGAGAGAGAGAGAGATTTTATTTAAAGAACATGTTAATGCTATGTTTAGAGAGAAACAGAAAAAGAGAGAAGTCTTATTTAAAAGAGCTTGTTAATGCTATCTTGGTTTTCTTTGCTTCACTTTTTTCTTTCTTTCTGTTCATCACGCTGGCCCTTCTCACAAATGATCGTTGCCAACAATCTCTTTGTCCTTTATCCCTATCAATAAAAGACGCTCTATCTCTTCCAGGGTATTGCTACGATGTCTTGTAATAATGGTGATCCCCTTCGATGGTTATTTGCTTTAATGGCTGCCTTCAGCTTGATGATCCTCGAGATCATAGGCCTATTCCGGCCATATTGTTTAGCCATACAGTATCACTCACATGCACACTACTCTCATGTTTTTCTATAATTTCTTGCTTCAATTCTAATGAAAGAATTGCCTTCTTCCTGTACTGAAACTTAGCTTCTTAGGCACCATGATTATAGGTAAAATCAAAAAGGAAATGTGAGAAAAGGAAGAAAATAAGCACTGTTAATAACAGACCAAACAGAGGACAACCACACGATACACACAAGAATAGAGAACTGAGCACTCGACGCTCAATGGCGTAATGTTTACTTCGTGTGTCGAAATAAAATTCGGGTGTAGAGTCAAAAATTTGCTCGAATTTTACTTCGGATGTTGGAAAATTTGGATGTAGATACGTTCGGATGTAGAGGTTCCACTGTATACATAAACATTAAGAATGTTTATACAGTGAGCCCTCGTTTATCGCGGTAGATAGGTTCCAGACCCGACCGCCATAGGTGAAAATCCGCGAAGTAGTGACACCATATTTACGTATTTATTTAACATGTATATTCAGACTTTTAAAACCTTCCCTTGTACGTAGTACTGTTAACAAACTACCCTTTAATGTACAGAACACTTAATGCATGTACTACAGTACCCTAAACTAAAACAGGCCCAAATATTAAAGGCGATTTTATATCATGCGTTTCCTAAACACGCCAAAAACCACGATAAAAAATGGCAACCAATGTTTTGTTTCTGAGGCTGGGAATCAGGGGATGTCCCTGGTTGAGGTTCATCTACATCATCTTCTTCAGCATGGTTGCCATCGTCATCTTGAGGTTCCTTTGCCGCAAAATTCTCATACAAGCTCAAAGCCTTGGTTCGGATGGTGTTCGTATCAAAGGCTATGTTCTTCTTCCGGCAGTCGGCAATCCACACTGCTAAAGCACCTTCCATGCGTACGATCGTTTTATTACGTGTGGTAACAACTCGCTTCGCTGATCTGCTAAAGGTGATGGTAGCCCTCTATATAATGTTCGCGCTTCGCTGATCTGCTAAAGGTGATGGTAGCCGTCTATCTAATGTTCCCCTCGTCCTTCTTGATGTAGCGAACGGTGGATTCGTTCACTCCAAAATGGCGGGCTGCGGCCGCGTAACTTCTGCCTTCTTTTAACATATCGAGAAGCGTCACCTTCTCAGCAATCGTCATCATCTTTCGGTGGCGTTTAGGCTCACTACCAGCCTTAGCAGAAGCAGAACGCTTGGGAGCCATTGTACAGTAGGGGTTAAACAGAAAGTTCAACAAAAAGTTCAACTTGAAACAGTCACGCACAGCATAGATTAAAGTTCACAATAACGTAGCAGCATCTACACGGCGAGAGAGCGGCAAACGAAGTGGCCGCGAAAAGATGCTGGAGGTTGGAGAATCGGTCAAAACACCAATCACAGGCTAGATTACAAAACTTGGGTTCTGATTCGTCATCTATCAGCGCTTGAACCAATCACAGTCCGTCTTATATGCTACGTAGTAGTTACAAATTCAAATACAAGGTACACTACGTATACAGTACAGCTTTACGTACGCTATTTTACGCTTGTTTTGTTGTAGGATATGTACGCTTATTCGAGATGTGATTTTTGCAACAAAGAATATTATTGGATGCAGTACTACGTACGTATACATGCAAAAGATTCATGGAAAAGATGCACATCCATTACATTTGTAGTACAGTAGTAGCCATCAGCAGCCTTACACCATTCCAATACGGTATGACTGCATCTGATTTGCGTTTCATGTTCGATTTAATTTTACTACGTACTGAATTATCGTATGATCACATTCTCTTTTCGAGTTTTATTTCTTTCTGTACTGAATTATATGTCATATGTAATGAAATGAACCATCAGTAAGAGCAGATATTAATTACAGTATTAATGGAATTACAGGTAACGAAATATCGTATTTGGGGTCTTCATATATCGCGGTATTTTCGAAATTTACGGAAAATCCGCGATATGTTTATATATATATGGGTTATGAAAAAAATCCGCGATGGTTGAACCGCGAAGTAGCGAGGGCTCACTGTATATATATACAAGTATAAGAAAAAGTAAGTTAAAAGACAAAAATTAATGGCAGTCCAAAATAGGCAAGGAGAGAGAGAGAGGAAACAACCGTTCTCGCTCCGAGCGAAAAGTAAAGTGAGCTCAAGCACAGGTGTGAGGGGGGGGGGTAGCAAGCTGCCCTCCCCTACACCCGCTAACTAGCGGTGTGGGTAGTAAACCCTCGTTAAATTTTAATGGCTCGTCATTTTAGCTACGCCGAAAGTAATACCCCTATTAAATAGCGTGGTTTGTATTCCAGTTGCGGAACAAATGCATTTTTTACTCTTTGGTTTAAACCAAAAGTATACATGCCCATAGAGGGAGAACTTTCTATTCTGTCAAGCGCTTGAATGGGAATGCAATAGTCACAGAATCCCATAAAAAATTAACAAATATTTAATATAAAATATATTAACATTACACGAATAGATAAAGGAATAAAGAATATATCTATATATTTAAATCGACCTGTCAGCTGATCCTTCAACCTAGCGCACAAGCGCACGCGTGCATTTACGCACGCACGCGCTAGCGCCGACGATCTTTTTATGCGTGCAAACGCCGACGATCTTCTTTGCCGACTATCTTCTTTGCGCGCATGCGCTGACGATCTTCATACGCGCGTGAGCGCTGACGATTGTCCGCGCGCGGGCACCAATGGTTTCCCCTGCGCATTCGCCACGCCCCCGCACGCTCCTATATTCTTATTTTTCCGCGCGGGGGCACCAATGGTTTCCCGCGCGCCCGCGCTATTTCTTTGCGTGCCCATCGCAGCATCGCACACCTGTGCGCCCGCACCCTGATGCGTGCCCTGTGCACACGCGTGCGCACCCATCGCGCGCAGTTCATGATACAGCGCACACGCGCTCACCAACGTCCCAGCGCGCTTCTACAATTCAGCGCGCAGTCCAGGAGGTGCCTAAGTTAGCGCACGGGCGCTCACAGGTACCTCTGGACTCTCCATCCAAATTGCGCAATCCTTTACGCACACATCCATTTGCGCGCGAGGTTCTGGTTGCGCGCGATGTTCCAGTTGCGCGCCCATCGCAACAGCGCACACCTGTGCGTCCGAATCCGATTGCGGCGCATATCGTTGGAGTTTTTCCTGAGAGATCGCAGGCGCTCACCAGTGGTTCAGCCTGCGGGGTCTCCAAGTCTCTTCTACGAAGGGCACCTCTCCCATTCGCGGGAGAGGTCTCTCATAGTGACCACTCTTCGGAGTATCAAGTCTCCTGCGCGCCCAGCGCACCCACGAGCTCCTCAAGGTAAGATGCCTGTGCAGACTGCTCAGCGCTCACCTGCGCGCCAACGCGCTAACTCACCCTCGCGCTAGCACGAGGCTGCGCAATCGCGATCTCGCCCAGTCTTTCCAGACACGCGCCCACGCGCTACTGCACACTCGCGCAAAATAGTTTTGCATCAGGTTGCTGCGCGCCCGCGCACACGCGATCAATTGATTGCGCCCATCCAACCTTTAACCATCTCCTACGTGCACCCATGCCATCTCCTACGCGCGCTCACGTCATCAATCTCGCACGCCCGCGTCCTTGCGCACCCGCGCACTCGTGAGCACAAAATTCCTGCTGCGCACGATCCTTTCCAGGAATCATCACGCTACCACCAGCTCGATCTGTGCCCCGATCGCAAGCGCGATCACGCACAACATTTTACGGGGCTTCAGGCGGACAGGTCATCGTCCCGTTCCCCTCCCCGCAAGTGCAGAGCAGCGCTCTCGCCGGAGGAGGGGAGGTTTCCGGACAGGTCCAAGGACCCTCTTGTTTCAGCTTCGTTTAAGGCGAACCCTCGTTTGTCAATTCCTCCAAGGGATCGAACGATCCTCTTCCCTCCAGAGGGAGTGTCTGACAGCTCGACTGTCAGCCAGCAACCCTGGTTTGGGACCATAGTCAGAGCTCTTATGCAGGCTATGAAGCCTGTGCTCGCGGACCTGTGTCACATATCAGGGGCAGCTCCCTCCCCTCCTGAAGAGGAAGAGGGGAGTCCCCTCCAGGGTGACTTCTCCAAGGGCTAAACTGTCTCCACGCAAATCCTTGCGCAAGGCTCTTTCTTTACCCCAAACTTTCTCCCCCTCCATTGCGGATGAGGATTACCTATCCTCTGGGGAGTTGGACGAACCGGTCCGTTCCCCCATCGCACCATTGGGAGGTCTTCTCACAGGGGTAGAGAAGAGCCTGCATCCATCGTTACTGGAGTCCTGTATCCCTCCCAGGAGGGAACCGAAGGACTCGAAGACTGTTCCTAAGTCTTCGGCAAGGATCAGACAAGAGCCAGCTAGACCTTCGGAGAATGTCCACAAACTCCCCCAGGAGGAGCCACTGGGGACGAGAGACTTTACTACTAGCTCATCAGGAGGAGAACACCAAGAGTCAAAACATGCATGCTGGCAAGTTCTGACCCCCAGGAGGAACCTCAACAGGTTTCCAAACCCAGAGACCCCTCCTAGTGAGGGTAAGGACACGGTCTTGGACCAAGTCAATGGCACCCAGAAACCCTCTAGGGCCAGTGCAGCTTTACCCTGGTCACAAGGGATGAAGAGTGCCAGAGACAAGGTTGAAGGCCAGCTCTCTGAGTTCGCCTCCTCCAACAGATCCAGCGCCAATAACAAGCTCCTCCCTCCTCCTCGAGTCCATCAGAGGAGGTATTTCGAGATCCTAGAGGAGACTTGTTTGGGTCTTACGGTTCACCACTCCGTGGAAGAACTCAATGGGGGAGTCCCTCTAAAGAGACTCTCCAACCGACACATATCCTATTCTCCTACTGAGATCCTAGGCCAGGAGAATGTAGCGAAGTGTGCCATGCAGGCAACTTCGGGGTACGTTTTGTACTGCAGGGCCTCAGGCCTGTGGTCAGAATCGGAAAAGTGCCTCCATATAAATCTGCTAGTGATGAAGGCCGCTCTTCCTGGCCCTTCATCAGTGCCAACAAAGATCTAGCGGATCACTCTGAGGGGTGATGAGCGACAACACCACAGTAGTGGCTTACATAAACAAGCAAGGAGGTACCTTTTCAAAGCGGCTATCCCATCTCTCAGTAGAGATACTGAGATAGACCGAAGCCCACTCGATCCCTCTATCGACTCGCTTCATTCCAGACAAAGGGAATGTGCTCACCGACAGTCGGAGCAGAGCATCTCGGATAATGAGTTTCGAGTGGTCCTTGGATCATCCAGTAGCCAAGAAAGTCCTGACTTTGTGGGGTTATCCGACTGTGTATCGGTTTGCTACAGCACTGAACTTCAAGCTCCCGCTGTATTGCCCCCAGGCCCAGATCCCAAAGCACTCTGACGAGATGCCTTCCAACAACGGTGGAACAGCACTGTGTGCGCTTTTTCCCCGTTCTGTCTGATGAGGAGGGTGCTCAACAAGACCAGAATATCGGTCAATTGCTCAATGACCCTTCATAGCTATGCTATGGCATCTCGCGGAATGGTTTCTGGACCTTCCGCAACTCCTAACGGAACTTCCGGGAGAACCCCTTCTGCGACACAAGCAAACAACCACATTCCAACATCTCCCTCAAATCCGTAGCTTCGCTTCGACTTACCGCCCGGAAAACTATCCAGCATCCCCTCACTAAGAGAGGATTGTCGCAACAAGTTGCGAATGGGATGTCTGGACACCTGCGCAGGTCATCCGCAGGGGCCTACCTGGCAAAGTGGCGAGTGTTTTTGTTGTTGGAATCGTGAAGGAGTATCTCTTCACTCGATACCATTGTTCCAGCAAGAGCAAAGTTCTTCGTTTATTTGCGAAAAGAATGCGCCTTGCAGTCTCGGCAATGAAAGGCTATCGCTAGCCTTCAGGCTCAAAGGAGTGGACATTCCTTCCTTGCTGGAACTTTCCCTACTCATACGAAGATACGATCTTACCTGCCCTCAGTCAGAAGGGAGACCTCCTCCAGAGCACTTGGTTCGAATTCTCAGGCCTCTTAGGAGGCCTCCCTACGAACCATGTCGCCAGGCTTCAAATCGACACCCTGCTCGAAAGGCGGTGTTCCTACTGGCTTTGGCCTCGGCCAAGTGAGTCAGTGAACTTTATGGTCTCTCGTATGACATCGCCCATGCAAGGGGATGAGGGGAGGTAACGTTTGTAATTGGCTCTGAGTTTGTGGCTAAGACACAGAATCCGAGAGTGCCGGATCCTCGATTCGACTCTTTCTGGATTTCGAGTCTTCGTTCTGTAACAGACGACCCAAACCATCTCCTACTGTGTCCAGTAAGGGGTCTGAGGTTATATCTCAAAGAACGGCTGCTTTCGTCCCCAAGTGTAAGCTTTGTTTGTGAGCACTGGGAGAACAAGAGGAGGGTCACCAAGAATACCATCTCCACAGGGATTCATAGGGTGATCCATCTGTCCCTGAATCCTGACCCTCCTCCGTCATGTCGCCTTGGAGCGCATGATGTAAGGGGCGCAGCAACGTCCCTGACCTTCAAGAAGAGCTTCTCAGTGACGCAGGTTCTACAAGCAGGGGTGGAAGCGTCAGATGACCTTCACAGCCCACTACCTGCAAGACGTGACACACAGGATGCTCGATACGTTCTCTATTGGCCCTGTGATGGATACACAATAGCTGGTCTAACCTCAGGCTCCTTAATGGACAGGTAGCAGAGGGTTGAGGGCATTTTTACCCGGTCTTAGTCTGCGTGAATGAAAAGATTTGTCTGGCCCTTATTCTTTTCTTCATCTTCTCCTTCCTTGGAGAAAGCAGCATCCTGGGTTCTTTGCATAGCTGACCTCAAACCACTGTAGGTAAACCATGCTTCCTTGTGTTCCTAGTATTAAGAGTAATACTGTCATGTCCCCATACCCTGACGAGGTGGTATTGGGAGAGTCGTAGCCTAGAATTCCACCTGAAGAACTCTAGGTCAAATTCCTAGGACGAGTCACGCTCTTCACCTTCACACACAGCTTATGTAGGCCGCAGCAATTTCACAGCAATGCTAGCGAGGCGCAGGGACTCCTTATTTCTTGAGTACTTACACACTCAAATATTGAGTCCCCGGGCAAAAGCCAAAAGCCAGTATGGCAGGGACTTACCACCCTTCCTAAGGGTTAAGTCACCCCATGTAAATAGCGTGGTTTGTATTTCAGTTACGGAACAAATGACAAATTCGTAGATCATTTGTATTTTTCCTAACTATACAAACCTTAGCTATTTACACATATTTGCCTGCCAGCCCTGTCCCCCGGGATAAGTCCTACCTCTAAGCAAAGTGAAGCACTCTCTAGTGTGTGTGTGTGTGGGGGGGGGGGGGGGGGGTAGCAAGCAACCCCTCCCTACCCCCCCGCTAACTAGCGGTGGGGTAGTAAACCCTCGTTAAAATTCTTATGGCTCGTCATTCAGCTACACCGAAGTAATTACCCTATGTAAATAGCTAAGGTTTGTATAGTTAGGAAAAATACAAATTATCTACGAATTTGTCATATTTTTTTTATACATTATTTATTTAGAAATTCTTTGTATCATGTTTCGATTATGTGAATAATAAGATTAATAGGTAACGCACCGATAGGAAATCACTTAGTTTGCCACTCGCCTTCCGCCAGAAATATGATGTCACAGGACATGTGATGTAAAGAACAAAGAATGACTTGCAAAATATATAAAACCATTTTCTTTTTTCTTGCAGAAAATATAAGGAAATATGAACTTACCAAGCAAAAGCATTTCAATTTTATAATGTAAAAGAAAATATACTTCTAGGAAAATATTTGTCCTATTAGTGTACACTCATTAGATAAATATCGATCTATTATCAGAGATGAAATAATATGACAAATTCCTAGATAACTATGCAAACCTTAGCTATTTAATAGGGGTATTACTTTCGGCATAGCTGAAATGACGAGCCATTAAAATCTAACGAGGGTATACTACCCACACCGCTAGTTAGCGGGGGCAGGGGAGAGTAGCTTGCTAAACCCCCCCTCCCCCCCATCACACACACCTGTGATTGAACTCACTTTGCTTGGAGGTAGGACTTAGAGGGGATAGGGCTGGCGGGCAAGTTTGGTTAAATAGCTAAAGTTTGTATAATTAGGAAAAATACAAATTATCCAAGAATTTGTCATTTGTTCTGTAACTGGAATACAAACCACGCTATTTAATAGGTGTGACTCACCCATTATAAAGGGTGGACGTCCCAGCCAGTACTGGCTTTTGGCTTTGCCCGGCGGATCGTTATTTGAGTGTGTAAGCACCCAAGAAATACGGAGCCCCTGCACCTCGCTAGAACCTGGCTATGCAAGGACTGCGGCCTACGCAAGCTGTGTGTGAAGGTATGAAGAAGTGTGACTCGTCCTAGGAAGTTGTTCCAAAGTTCTTTAGATGGAAACTTGTAGACTAGGACTTTCCCAATACCACCTCGTCAGTGCATGGGGACGTGACAGTATTAACTTAATACTAGGAATACAAGGGAGCATGGTTTACCTGCAGTGGTTTGAGGTCAGCTATGCAGAGAACCCAGGATGCTGCTTTCCCCAAGAGAGGGGATGATGAAGAAAAGAATAAGAGCCAGTCAAACCTTTTCATTCTTGCAGACTAAAGCCGGGTAACAATGCCCTCAACCTTCTGCTACTTGTCCAATAAGGAGCTTGAGGTTTTAAACCAGTTGTTGTGCAGCCACCACAGGGCCGATAGAGAACGTATCGAGCCTCCTGTGGGTCACGTCTTGCAGGTAGTGGGCTGTGGTCGTTGTTTAACGCTTCCACACCCCCGCTTGAAGAACCTGCTTCACAGAGAAATTTCTTTTGAAGGCCATGGACGTAGCTATGCCCCTGACATCATGTGCTATAGGGCGACGTGACGGAGGAGGATCTGGATTCAAGGCCAGATCAATGACCCTACGAATCCATGCAGAGATGGTGTTCTTGGTAACCCTCCTCTTAGTCCTCTCTGTGCTGACGAATAGTGCTGGCACATGAGGACGGTCTGCAGCTGTTCTTTTGAGGTATAGCCTCAAACTCCTTACTGGGCATAGTAAGAGATGGTCTGGGTCATCTGTTATAGAACGGAGACTAGAAATCCAGAAGGAGTCGAATCGAGGATCCGCTTCTCCAGGATTCTGAGTCTTAGCAATAAACTCAGGGACGAAGCTGAACGTTACCTCCTCCCATCCCCTTGAATGGGCGATGTCATACGAGAGACCATGAAGTTCGCTAACTCGCTTGGCCGAAGCCAAAGCTAGCAGGAACACTTTCTTCCAGGTTAGGTGGCGATCTGATGCCTGGCGTAATGGTTCATATGGAGGGCTCTTAAGAGACCTGAGAACTCGAACCACGTTTCATGGGGGAGGTCTCACTTCCGACTGAGGGCAGGTAAGTTCATAACTACGTATGAGTAGAGAAAGTTCTAGCGATGAAGAAATGTCCATTTCTTTCAGCCTGAAAGCTAGACTTAAGGCTGAGCGATAGCCTTTCACTGCCGAGACTGAAAGGCGCATTTCTTCCCGCAAATACACGAGGAACTCCGCTATTGTTGGAATAGTGGCATCGAGTGGAGAGATACCCCTTCCACGACACCAACCACAGAAGACTTTCCACTTTGCCTGGTAGACTGCTGCGGATGACTTTCGCAGATGTCCAGACATCCTGACAGCAACTTGCTGCGAAAATCCTCTCTCAGAGAGGAGATGCTGGATAGTCTCCAGGCGTGAAGTCGTAGTGAAGCTACGGCTTTGTGGAAGATGTTGGCATGTGGTTGCTTAAGAAGATTGTGCCGTGGAGGGAGTTCTCTTTGTAGCTCTGTCAGGAGTTGCAGAAGGTCCGGGAACCATTCCGCGTGATGCCATAGCAGAGCTATGAGGGTCATTGAAAGTCTGACTGAAGTTCTGGTCTTGTTGAGCACCCTCCTCATCAGACAGAACGGGGGAAAGGTGTAAACGTCGATGTTGTCCACCGTAGTTGGAAAGCATCTTGCCAGAGAGCCTTGTGGTCTGGGACTGGGGAGCAGTACAGCGGGAGCCTGAAGTTCAGGGATGTTGCGAAAAGATCCACAGTCAGAGAACCCCACAAAGTCAGGACTTTGTTGGCTACTAGATTATCCAAAGACCACTCGGTACTCACTATCTGCGATGCTCTGCTCAGATTTTCGGCGAGCACATTCCTTTTGCCTGGAATGAAGCGTGCCGATAGTGGTATCGAGTGGATTTCGGCCCATATCAGTACAGTGAACCCTCGCTACTTCGCGGTTCGACCATCGCGGATTCACCACTTCGCGGATTTTTTTCCATAACCCATATATATACAGTAATATATATATATATATATATATGTATGCATGTATTTATGTATATATGTAGGTATGTATATGTGTATATATATATATATATATATATATATATATATATATATATATATATATATATATATATATATATATATATATATATATATATATATATACTGTATATACACACACACACACACACACACATATATATATATATATATATATATATATATATATATATATATATATATATATATATATATATATATATATATATATATATATATATATATATATATATATATATATCTATATATCTAAAGTAGGAAGATGTGATGTAGTTCTAAGGGAAAAGTATGGGAAATATGTCTGGGTAATAAGCAAAGCTCTACCTCCAGTTTGTTTCTACATTATGATCAGAGATAAATGTAAACAAAACATTGGTTGCCATTTTTTATCGTGCTTTTTAGCATGTTTAGGAAATGCATGATATAAAATCACCTTTAATATTTGTGCCTGTTTTAGTTTAGGGTACTGTAGTACATGCATTAAGTGTTCTGTACATTAAAGGGTAGTTTGTTAACAGTACTACGTACAAGGGAAGGTTTTAAAAGTCTGAATATACATGTTGAATAAATAGGTAAATATGGTGTCACTACTTCGCGGATTTTCACCTATCGCGGCCGCGACTGGAACCTATCTACCGCGATAAACGAGGGTTCACTGTATCTCTACTGCTAGATGGGATAGCTGCTGTGAAAAAGTACCTCCTTGTTTGTTGATGTAGGCCACTACTGTGGTGTTGTCGCTCATCACCACTACAGAGTGACCCGCCAGGTATTGTTGGAACTGTTGAAGGGCCAGGAAGACGGCCTTCATCTCTAGGAGATTTATATGGAGATACTTTTCCGACTCTGACCACAGGCCTGGGGTCGTGTGGTGCAGTACGTGGGCCCCCACCCTTTCTTTGAAGCGTCCGAAAACAGCATCAAATCCGGGGGGAGGACGAGAAGATCCACTCCTTTTCGTAGGTTCTCGTCTGCCACCCACCACTGGAGGTCCGTCAGTTCCGCAGGTCCCATAGGGATCAGGACGTCCGGGGAATCGTAACCTTGATTCCACCGGGACTTGAGTCGCCACTGGAGGGATCTCATCCTGAGGCGACCGTTGGGAACTAGACGAGCCAATGATGAAAGGTGACTGAGGAGACGTAACCACGATTGGGCTGGAAGTTCTTCTCGTCTGAGAAAAGGGCTTGTGACCTTCTTCAGCCTTGCCATCCTGTCGTCTGATGGGAAGGCTTTGTGGAGATTGGTGTCTATAACCATGCCTAGATATACAAGTCTTTGAGTGGGAAGCAGTGAGGACTTTTTGAGATTTACCAAGATCCCCAGATCCTGGTAAAGTCTCAGAAGTTTGTCCCGGTGTTGAAGAAGGGATGACACCGAGTCTGCTAGGATTAACCAGTCGTCCAGATAATGAAGGAGACCGATGTGCCAATCCTGTGTGCCCACGAAGATATTAGGGTGAACACTCTGGTGAAAACCTGTGGTGCTGTGGAGAGACTGAAGCACAGCACCTTGAACTGGTACTTTTTGTTGTTTAGGCATTCAGCCTAAACAACAAAAAGTACCAGTACTTCCTTGAAGACGGATGGACTGGGATCTGGAAGTACGCGTCCTTTAGATCCAGTGTACACATGAAGTCTTGCGGTCTCACTGCTAGTCTGACCGTGTCTGCCGTCTCCTTGCTGAACGGAGTTTGTTTGACAAACTTGTTCAGAGCTGAGAGGTCGATGACTGGTCTCCAGCATCCAGACGCCTTCTTTACAAGAAAGAATCGACTGAAGAAGCCTGGAGACTCGTCGACGACCTCTTGGAGAGCGCCCTTCTTCAACAGGGTCTGGACTTCTGCCCGAAGGGTTTGCCCCCTTGCCGATCCCATGGCACAGGAGCTCAATGACACTGGATTCGTCGTCAGGGGAGGTAGAGATGTTGTGAACGGGACGCGATATCCCTGACTGATTACGGAAATCGTCCAGGAATCGGCCCCGAGTTGCTGCTACCTGTCTGAGCAACTTTGTAGGCATCCCTCCACTGGTGGACACGCAGGGGGACTGCCAATCCTAGCGTTTGCGATCTCGGCTGCTCCCTCTAGGATTCTTACCTCCCTTGGAGTACTTTTTGCCTTTCCTATCTTTGACAGGAAAGGGCTTAGACACCACTGTCTTCGCTGCTGTCGTTGATTTGGCGGTTTTGGTTGGACAGGACTGGTGGGCTGCTGGAGGCTTATAGGGCTTAGATGTCAAAGCCCTATGAAGGAGGGAGCCTTGGTTAAACTTCCTCCACCTCTCAGCAGCCTGTTCCACATCCTTAGGCTCAGACAGGATTGTTCCTTCTAAGGAAGAATGTCTGAACCTATTGATCTCGGTGCTAGGGACCTTCTGATGGAATCTCTCAGCCACCGCATCCCGACGATTCAGGATGGTGTTTGCCCACAAGTTCGAGACTTGGTGGGCCAGTAACTCGATCGTGCGAGTGCCTGAGAGAAGGAACGTCTCCATAGCTTTCCTGGTACGTTCTTTGGAGAAATCCTCAGATTGTATCAGGATACCTAAGGTCCCTAACCAGATGTCAAGCCACGAAGTGGCTTGCATAGCACACTTTACAACCTTCTCCTGGTTAAGGATCTCGCTTATCGAGAACGAGACCTGCTGGTTGAAGAGTCTCTCAAGAGGGACTCCCCTGGTAAGCTCTTCCAACGAATGGTGGAGAGGAAGAGCTAAACAAGGCTCCTCCAAGATCTCAAAGTACCTCCTCTGCTCTACGCGAGGAGGCGGGAGAAGCTTGTTGGCGGCACTGGAACGGTTGGAGGAGGACATCTCGGAAAGCTCTACAGCGATCTTGTCTCTGGTACTCTTAACCCCCTGAGACCAGGGCAGAGCCGCACTGGTCTTAGATGGTTTTTGAGTACCAAATACACGGTCCAAGACCGTGTCCTTGCCCTCTCGAGGAGGAATCTCTGGGTTGGAAAACCCATGAGAGCCCTCATTAGAGTCAGAACTTGCCAAAACGCATGTTCTGACTCTTGCTGTTCTCCTGACGTTGGACTTGCAGCGAAGTCTCCTGTCCCCAAAGGCTCTTCTTGGGGAGAGTCGCGGACGTTCTCCGAGTGGCTAGTTGGCTCCGTCCTTGGTCTTGTAGAGGACTTTGGTAAAGTCTTCGAATCCTTAGACTCCTTCCTGGGAAGGATGTAGGACTCTAACATAGAAGATAGCAAGTTCTTTCCATCCCCCATTTGAGAAGACCTCTCAGCGCGAGGAGGGGTTTCCCTCATTGGTGCGATGGGGGAAAGTCTCATCTCACGTGATTCCCCTGAGGACGGGAAGTCCTCGTCCGACAGGGAAGGAGAGAAAGTCTGGGGGAGTGAAGGAACCTGCCTTGAAGGCTTGCGTGGAGTCAACTTAGCCCTTAGAGAAGTTACTGCGTCTGGAACTCCTCTTTTTCTCTTCAGAGGGGTAGAGACAGCTAAGGATCTGTGACCTAATTCAGAGAAAACAGGCTTGAATGCCTGTGTGACTGCTCTGATTAGAGCACCGAACCAAGGTTGTTGACTGACAGACACGCTGTCAGACACCCCCCTTGAAGAGACAGGGATAGAAGGATCCCTGGGAGGAGTTCCCATAGGTGGGTTCGCCTGGAAAGGTTTAGGGATCCTCGACCCCTCTGGATGAGGCGATGGCGACCTCGCCATGCGTTGTCCAGCAGTCTCGCGCGTGGGAGGATATTGACGCTCGTGCGATGGAGAATACCAGGAATCGCCCGTGGGAGACTGCTGGTGCGCGTGCGGGCACACGGGAGACTGACGGCGCACGGGAGACTCTGGGCGCACAGGCGAGCGCGCGGGAGAAAATTCGCTCGCGCGTGGGCGCGCAGGATCAGAGTGTTGAATGCGCGGGCGAGAGTTCGCGCGCCCCCGAAGAAGCCGTAGGGCGAGCGCGCGCAGGAGAGATACCCCTGGCACGCGGGCGCGCATTTGTAGCCTGTGCTGCTCGTGGGAGCGCGTCAGAATGGTGGCGCGCAGCTGCAGGAGAGGATGGGCGAGGGCGCGCGGGGCACGCGCGCGTATCCTTATGGACGCGTGCAGGTGATTGCGCGTGTCGGCGCGATGGCGAGTGCTGGCGCGTTGGCGAGCGCTGGCGCGTGGGAAGTGTCAGGATAGACTTCCCAACAGCGCCCAGATCAGAAGATCGTGGGCGCGCAGGAGAGATTACTGCTGTACGTGGCCGCTGGTGCGCGGGCGAGCGCTGGCGCGCAGGAGATCACTGGCGTGCAGGAGAGCGCTGGCGTGCAGGAGAGCGCTGGTGTGCAGGAGAGCGCTGGCTTGCAGGAGAGCGCTGGCGCGTTGGAGAGCGCTGGCGCGTAGGAGAGTGCTGGCGTGCAGGAGGTTGATGGCGCGCAGATGAGGGTTAGCGCGTAGCTGGGCGTGGGCGCTCTTGCTCAGGCAAAGCCTGGCGCGCAGGAGAACGTGGGCGCGTAAAATCAGATA
Source organism: Palaemon carinicauda (assembly GCF_036898095.1). Taxonomy (NCBI): domain Eukaryota; kingdom Metazoa; phylum Arthropoda; class Malacostraca; order Decapoda; family Palaemonidae; genus Palaemon; species Palaemon carinicauda. The sequence continues at coordinate 160,919 of NW_027168804.1, read as the reverse complement.
TGCTAGCATCGCTCGTGAGGGAAGTATTAGCGCGTTGGCGCATACACCCTTGATGCCCTGTATTAGGGTTAGAAGACGATGCCTGACGAGCGTGGAGGTCAGGTTTTGTTGGCGCGTAGCGCGCATCAGCACTCAGGAACGGCGACGGCAGGTCGGCAGGTCTGTCGGGTGGAAGGTCGACGTGTCCTTTGAAAGGACAACCTTCCACCGAAGGGGATCGCGAACGATCCGCAGAGAGGTCCATGACCAAAGCAGGAACAGTCGATCGATGACGAGGCTCCTCTGCGGGGGACTGCAACGAAGATGTAGAACCAAAGAGGCGCCTCCTCACCGCAGGTGAAGGAAGCCCTCTCTGGGGAAGAGGAAGGCGAGCTTTGCGACAAATATGCCCTCTGGGGGCCGTGGGATCAGCAAGCTGACCTTCTGCAGTCCTCCGAAGAGGAGTCTCGGTAAGTGAACTCTCCCGAGGGGGAGAAACACTAGCAGGAGAGACTATTGGACTTAGTTTCTCCCTCGTTGGTTGAACAGGAACGGGAGAAACTAAGCCGTCAGCTACTGTCGGGTTTGAAGAGGCAGAGGTAGTGGGAGATACCGCGTTGGATACCTCTGACACCTCAACATCGACAATCGACAGAGGATCAACCTCTGCCGGAGGCGGCGATTGCTTGACAGCGGCACCCAATCGGATGTAGTCAAGTAAGACTTCCTTGGAGGGCGAACCCTCAAGCCCCAAGGAAGACCAAAGCTGAAAAATATGGATTAGTGACAAATCTTCCCCCGGGGGGAGAGGTGGAGCTGCCTCGCTAGGGGAAGCAGCGCCATCTCTCGTACTCCGAGCTGGGAAAACAGTACAACGGTCTACGCTACCACTCGACGGTCTCCCGAAAGAGAACGACCGAGTGGTAGCTTCGGAGGAAGTTTGAGCAACGGAAGAAGAGGCCTTGGGTTTTTCTCCTTTCAAAGAAACCTTCGAAGGAGAAATATTCGTTTGGACTTCTTCTTCCGTCGCCGTGAAAACCTCTCCCACTGGGAGGTAGACCACTCCCTGCACTCACTACACTAATTATCGCTATCACACCGTTGACCTCTGCTGGAAGGGCAAAAGGCGTGAGGGTCTGTCTCGACCGCCGACATGAATGTTTCACAGGGGCGGTCGGGTAATCCAGGGCAGGTGCGCCAACTTCACACACAAAACTGTCTAAAAGAGAAAGCAAAAAAAAGGCATTAATGGGTGCCAATGAGCGGCGAGGATGACAGCGGACACGTCCGACTACCATCCGAGCCAAGATCAAAGTGAGTTCAAGCACAGGTGTGTGTGAGGGGGAGGGGTAGCAAGCTACCCTCCCCTACCCCCGCTAACAAGCGGTGTGGGTAGTAAACCCTCGTTAAATTCTAATGGCTCGTCATTTCAGCTACGCCGAAAGTAATACCCCTATTAAATAGCGTGGTTTGTATTCCAGTTACGGAACAAACTAGCGTAGAGTCAGATTTATGCTAAGTAGTACTCATAACATCCGATACAGCCCCATGAAATACTTTGTATCATTACTTGATATTTCGATAATGGGAAGGAAATCACTCTATTGCCTGCTCGCTCTCCACCGGAAATGGGACGTCACCAGACATATAGGAACTCCTCAGATATAAAAACATTTCCTAATGTATTTTTTTTACTGAAAATTGATACTGTTATTTATCAATAAAAGAAAATACTAAATCAGCTAATTTTTATACAAGAGGGTCGTACGTAAAGTTGAACAGTCGTAAGTTGATGACTACTTGTACAGTCTTCCAAAGGAAGGACATAAACATCTCCTCATGGGAATGGTCTAAGCTTATGAGGAGCTTCAAGCAGTCTTACCCACCCTAGGACCTCATGCCCCTGGAGCGAGATGTGACCTGTGTTCTCAAGTCTCTAATGAGAAGGTTATCAAACAAAGTTCTAACACTAAAGAGCAAAAGCTCATCCATGTCATTAGTCATTCAGTCTAGTCTCCTTTACTTTAGTTCCTGAGTTTGTGACCAAGACCCAAATTTCAGCTTCCCACGATACTAGGTTCAAGTGCTTCATCTCATTCTCTTCAGGAGGCTTCCTGAGTCGATCAGAATGAGTGGTTTTGCTATCCATTTAGGGCTCCACAGTCCTATCTTAAGAAGTTGACACTTCATGGCTAAGTACGAAAGACTTTTCCTAACACCGGAAGGACAAAGAGAAAGATATCCAAGAATACTTTTCTTTCTGGTTTCATGAGACCATAAGAGGCGACTGTCCCTTAACCAGCGATGATGAAGGTCCAGCTCAAGTAAGGGCTCACATAGTCAGAGGTAATGCCTCCCCATTAGCTTTAAAAAATATATAATCTGTCGGTTGCTTGGGTATTAAAAGCAGGAGTCGAGTAACACCGGACTACCTATACCTCCCACCAACTATGAGATTATATCCATAAATCCTTTGGTACCTTTACCCTTGGTCCTGTGGTGGCTGCTCAAGTTTGTGTAGCCAGCCGAGATCCCCATGGGACAAGAACCATTTTGTCTAAGATAGTGGTGCAACTTCAACCTAGGATGAAAAATAGAATACTGAAACTACTATTCTTTCTTCCCACAGCTGTAGCCACTATCGGCTGGACCAGACATCAGATGCAGGTGAACTTCATAACCAAGTAATACTTCTTTGTAAACAGGATCTAATAAGTATCTTCCCCATTCTTCCGTACTTCTAATTGTAATAGCTACGGATACATTCCGACAACATATCCTGTATGAGGATAAGGTTCTCCTGTAAAGAGTACAGTACCATTTATTCTTGATATGGGCCTAACATAATGCCTGTAGCATCCTTATGCACACTGTTAGGAGGTTGGTAGAGTCATCACCTTAGCTTCTGTACAGGATCAGGTACTCTGCCAATTCCATGGAAAGTTAAACCAACCAGAAATTTGGTTCGTTGGGACTTCTTCCCTCCCAAGGATGAGTCTCATTAAAAGACGATAGTTTGTATACGTATAGGAACAAATCACAAATTTTAAAAGTAATTTGCAATTTTCCTAACTATACAAACCCACCTCAACTGCCCCTCAAGTACTAGGCCCAAAGGTCAAAAGTTCTAGTTTACTGACTGACAGGTGGGTGGCACTTTGGTAGCACGACCTTTGGGTAGTTATAACTACCTCATTAAATTATAAAGGCTGATCCAGCTTCACTAAATTTATACTCCTATTAGAGAACCTAGGTTTGTAGGGTTCAGAAAAATACAGATTAATTTTGAAAGTTGTGATTTTTCCTATCTATAAAAACCCAATTTCTTTAAGGTCAAATCTCCCCTTTCAGTTCTGAGCCGAAGGTCTAAATGGAAGTTTTTGACAGGAAAGTAAGCTGGGTTATTCTGCTACAATCACAACCTGTCGTTAACTACCTTATTAACAATTTGTTCCGACATATACAAACCTTCGCTATTTATTATAGGGTATTACTTTCGGCGCAGCTGAAAGACGAGCCATGATAATTTTAGTGAGGGATAACTACCCCATCCGCTAGTTAGCGGGTAGGGGGTGGGGTACACTGGCTACCCCGCTCACTCACTCCTCTCGGCTGAGTAACCACTTTACTTTTTGGCTCGGTAGAGGACGGACATGCTGTCCTCCTCTCCTGCAAAGACTGGCCTTGATATTTTTGGGTTTTCTTGTGTGTTTTCATTTATCTTACATATATTTGAGTGCATATATGTATAAATGGAAATATACATTGTTAGATACGGGTAACTTTAGTGCTGTTGACATCGTATCCAACTCCCTCCGCTGTAAGGTTGTTGTCCTTTGGTAGGTTCTCAACACTGCCGGGTGTTTGTTCATTACAGAATTAAAGTTTATAACAGTTCAGCTCCCTTTCGAGGAATTATCTTTACAAGGAAGGTGACTTATTCCCCGAATAGTGTTTGTTCCGTAACCGAAATACAAACCACGCTTTTTACATAGGGGGTTTACTTTCGGCGTAGCTGAAATGACGAGCCATTAGAATTTAACGAGGGTGTATTACCCCCGTGCTAGTTAGCAAGGGGGTAGGGGAGTGCTAGCTAGCTACCCCTCCCCCCCTCACACACCGGTGAACTGCTTCACTTCACTTTTGGCTCGGACAATGTACAAACGTCTGTGTCCCGTCCTCGCATGGCAGCCATCAATGTTTTGTCTTACTTAATTACTTACTTTTCTTATACTTGATATATATGTAAACATTCTTATGTTTATGTATATATTTGAGTATAGAAATACAGTAAGTTTCCTTTTCAGTGTTTGTGCTGTGTGTGTGTGTGTGTGTAGGAAGTCCACTCATTGTACAACAACATCTCGTGTGGTCCTAGGCCCCCACGGTGACATTTCATGGGTCGCGATCTCTCCCTTGGTCCTCCGGTCTCCCTTCGGCGGGCGCCGTGGGGAATCGTCATCGCTGGACTTTATTTATTAATCTGTTTCTCCGCTGTTCCTCCTTCCCTACGGGGAACTTGGTCTCTCAGCGTAGAGAACATGGGAGTTTAGTTGACTACGGTCTCTCTCTCTCCTTGAGGTCGTTCACCCTTTTATTTCTACTACGTATTACGGTAGCTTCCTTCCCGTCGCGGGATGAGTTGCTACTCCGTTTATTTTGTCTCAATTATTTTTAATCAAATCTAATTGTATTTGTTAACTTTTCAGCTTCTGTGTAGAACGCTTCCCTTCAGGGTTCATTCGTTCTTACTATTAGTAACATTCTTAGATGAATTACATAATTATAATTGTTATAATTTTGTTTTGTTACAGTTCTCCAACTTCCCCCCCTTTCCATGAGTGTCAGTGGGGGAGGAGGGCGCTTTCCTGGTGCGTAATTCTTATGTTCTTTTCCCTCAGGGGTTCCTCTTCGGAGTTCCCCCAGGGGAATTAATGTTAACTAATTGTTTTATTTTCACAGTTAACTATCTAGTTTTTCGTTTGCCTATTGTGACAACGAAGCAGAGCTGTCCTGTTGGGGCCTGGGGAGTCTTCTGTTGCCGCTTCCTCTACGACTTTGTCATGGGCGTGTTCCCTTCTCCTAGAAGTTCTCCCGTGACAACTGTCAGCTCCTTAGTTCATTTAGAACGCTCAGGAGGTTTGCCTCCATGGGTGGGTAACTTCCCTTCTGAGGGAGGTTCCCTTCCCAGGTATGAGTTTTTTCCCCTTCAGGGGGGGCAACTTCTCTTACCTTAATATTTTCTGGTCCTCGGGCGGTTATGCTCTTGGTGCTGAGCGACCGCTTTTGTAACCATGCTCAAGGGGCTGAGCGGTTGCAAGGCCGGACCATGGTGTTCGTGCGATTATGCTCTTGGTGCTGAGCGGTCGCACTTGCAGCTACGCTCAAGGGGCTGAGCAGCTGCAGGAGCTCCTCTTCGGAGGTTGCTCTTTATGGTCAGCTTGCTGATCCAACGGCCCTAGGGGCGCCTTCATCAGTCCTGTCTCTTCTACGAAGTGTTCACCTCTCTCGTTCGCGAGAGAGGACACTCATAGAGACTCCTCTTCGGAGGACTCGCCTGTTGTTGTTGCTGAAGGCTCAGTTTCTCCCTCCGAACATCCTTCGAGGGGGCAGCTGAGTCCAACGGTCTCTCCTGCGAGTGTCTCTCTCCCTCGGGGGAGTTCACTAACAGAGACTCCTCTTCGGAGGACTGATGATGGTGCTCCTGTCCGTGGTCGTCTTCATCTTCAGCCGCAGAGGATCCTCCTCGACGAGAACAGACCGTTGCAGCTGCTTCGCTACTCCTGTCGGCAGTTCGTTCGCGATCTCCGACACCTGCCAGATCTTTTTGTCTTCCTTCTCCGTTCCTTGACGCAGAAGCGCAGTGGGCCCCACTCCTCCCCATTTTCCAAACGGGCACCGGTCCCTTCGGGGCAAAGGGCTTATCTCACAATGTGAGTAAGTCCCTTTTGTGCCAGGTTTTTACCTGTGCAACCTCGTTCTCCTGCGCGCTCGCGCGCAGTAGTTCACAAATGCTCTCCTGCTGTGGACCAGACTTCTGCTGAATCAACACTCCAGCGACCTCCTGTAGCTGAGTGTCGCCATAGATCTCCTGATCGCCAAGTCTTCTGACCTTCTGTGCGGCTACGCGCCATATGCGCCTACAGTCTCCTGAACGCCCATGATCGCCTGCTCGCCAGCGCACATCTGATCGCACTTTTCTGATGTGCGCAATGCGCGCCAACGTTCGCCCTCGTGCCCACGATCTCCGGATCTGGGCGCAGGCAGGGAGATTATTTCTTCACTGAACTCCATGTTCACCTGCTCGCCAGCGCGCATCTGCGTCCCCCTTTCCTGACGTGCGCAATACGCGCCAACGTTCGCCCACGCGCCCACGATCTTCGGATCTGGGCGTAGGCAAGGAATTTATTCCTTCGCCTCCTCGCCGACAATCTTTCTGGTTCTGCACCCTCGCCGATATCATCTAGCTATGCATATCTTCTGGCCACGCAACTACGCTCCTACGATCTCCTGGTTCCTGCCTCGTCGCGCACAGTTCACGAAGTTCCTACGCTAGCGCACAGGCGCTCACAGGTTCTTCTGGACTCGCAGCACCCTTCTGAAGTTTCGCGCCAAGCGCACCCACGCGCAGTTCCAGTTCCAGCCCGCTCCCACTTCCAGCCCTCTCCCACTTCACACCGCGCCTCCCAGGAGACACCTAAGCTAGCGCACGGGCGCTCACAGGCACCCCTGGGCTCTCCTTACGCGCCAGCGATCTCCTACGCGCCCGCGCAATTCTTTGCCTGCGCGCAAGCGTTTTCAATGCGCCAATGCTTCAATCGTCGTAGGTTTCCTACGCGCCCACGCGTGAACTCTCCTGTACACGATTGGTCACTACGCACCACCGCTCGCCAACGCGCCATCGCTTGCCAATGGGCCATCGCTCGCTTAAGGGCCATCGGTCTCCTGGTTGCCTGCGCTCGCCCTCACGACCGCACGCCCGCGCACATGCGCACCCATGTTTGCCCGCGCGCGCGCGAACCAAAGGTTTTCCATCGCACAAGCGCCAGCGCGATTGCCGCTAGTGAGCCATCGCTCACCAAAGCGCCATCACTCGCCTACGCACCATCGGTCTCCCGAACGCCAGCGCTCGCCCTTACAGCCACGCTCACCCCCACCTGCATGCCCACGCGCACTTTCGACTGCGCGCTCTCGCGCCCGCACCCACATTCGCCCGCGCGTGAACCAACAATTTACCATCGCGCGAGCGCCAGGGCGATTTCGACCGCAATTCCCGTCGGGTTTTCGCAACACGGGCAACCTGGCGAGTCTTCTGAAGCGCGTACTTCCAGATCACGACCTTCACCCCGTAAACGCAGAGCATGGCACGTGCAAGAGCAGGAAGAATCTTCAGAGAGGTCTGGGCAACATTCTTCTCCTTCTTTTCAGACAGGCCCCATCATCTCTACTCCTCAGGATCGTTCGATTCCCTTCCCCCCAGCGGGAGTCGCTGACACTGCGTCTGTCAGCCATCAGCAGAGGAGGTACTTCGAGATCAATGGGGGAACCTGGTTTAGCCCTTCCTCTCCACCATTCCGTGGAAGGGCTTACCAGGGAGTTTTTCTCTCGAGAAATTCTCTGCCCGGCAGGTGACTTTCTCATCTTCGGAGATCTTAAGCCAGGAGAAAACCGCAAATTGTGCCATGCGGGCCACTTCGTGGCTGGTTGTCTGGCTTGGATCTCTGAGCATCCTGTTGCGATCCGAGAATTTGTCCAAGGAGATCTCCAGGAAGGCCATGGAAACTTTCCTCCTCTCGGGCACGAGCACCATCGTTTCCCGGCTCACCAAGTTTTGAATTTGTGGGCAAACTCGATGTTGAAGCATTGAGATGCAGTGACCGAGAGGTTCCTCTCGGAAGTCCCAACCATGGATGTCGGCAAGCTCAGACACTCTTCCACCCTTGGAAAGACCATGTTTTGAGCCCAAGGACGCGGAACGGACAGCTGAGAGGTGGAGAAAGTCGAATCACAATTCGCTCCTCCAAAGGCGCTTACATCCAGACCCTACAAGCCTCCAGCGCCTCAACAACAACAGCCTCGTCAGCCTAGAACATCAGAACTGGCCCCGGCAGCTAAGACAAGGTGTCTAAACAGTAGCTCCCTCCTGTCAGAGACAAGAAGGGCAGGAAGTCCTCCTGGGGAGGCAATAATCCTGAGGGAGCGGCCGAGGCCGCAAACGCTAGGATTGGCAACCCCCCTGCATGGTCCCCAGTAGGGGGATGCCTAAGGTTGCACGCTCAGGTGGCAACAACTCAGGGCCAATTCCGGCACAATCTCCGTGATCAGCCAAGGATATCGTGTCCCGTTCTTTACATCTCTACCTCCACTGACAGCGAATCCAGCGTCGCTGAGCTCCTATGCCATGGGTTCGGCAAAGGGGCTAGCCCTTCGGGCAGAAATCGAGACCATGCTCTAGAAGTATGCCCTCCAAAAGGTCATCGACGGTTCCCCCCCTCCCCCCCCGGCTTCTTCAGTCGACTCTTTTTTTTTTTTTGTAAGAAAGCGTCGGAAGGCTGGAAACTTGTCTCGACCTCTCAGCCCTGAACAAGTTTGTCGAACAAACTTCGTTCAGCGTGGAACAGCAGAGTCAATCAGGCTTGTAGTGAGACCACAAGACTTCATGTGCACACTGGTTCTGAAGGACGAGTACTTCCAGATCCCAACCATTCGTCTTCCAGGAGGTACTTGAAATTCAGCCTAGACAACAAGTTATACCAGTTCAAGGTATTGTGTTTCGATCTCTCCACAGTACCGTAGGTGTCCACCAGAATGTTCACCCTGTTATCTTTATGGTTACACAGGAGCGGCATCCGTCTCCTTCGCTTTCTGGATGACTGGCTAACCCAGGCAGTCTCGGAATCGACCCTTCTTCGACACCGAGACAAGCTTCTGGGACTTTGCCAAGATCTAGGGATCATGGCAATTCTCGAGAAGTCTAGGCATGATATTAGACTCCAATCTCCAAGCCTTCCCATCAGATGACAGGATAGCAAGGCTGAGGAGAGTCACAGAACCTTTCCTCAGACGAGGAGAGCTTCCAGCCCAACCTTGGTTACGCCTCCTAGGTCACCTTTCCTCCTTGGCCAGGTTAGTTCCAATGGCCGCCTCAGGATGAGATCCCTGCTTCGGCGGCCTAAGTCCCGGTGGAATCAAGACAACGATTCCCCGGACATTCTGGTCCCTTTTGGGATCTGCGGAACGAATGGACCTGCAGTGGTAGTTGACCTACGGGAACCTTTGCAGGGGAATGGATCTTCTCGTCCTTCCCCCGCATTTGATACTGTTCTCGGACTCGTCAAAACAAGGGAGGGGGGGGCCCACGTTCTTAGTCAGACCTATGGTCAGAACCAGAAGGGTACCTCCACATCAATCTGCTAGGAATGAAGGCCGTATTCTGGCCCTTCAACACTTCCAACAGACCCTGGCGAGTCACTCCGTGAACGACAACTTTCTCATCTTGCAGTAGAGATACTGAGATGAACCGAAGTCCACTCGATACCCTATCGGCTCGCTTCATTCCAGACAAAGGAATATGCTCTCCGACAGTCTGAGCAGGGCCTCTCAGATAGAGTACCGAGTGGTCTTCGGGCCCCCCTGGCAGCCAACAAGTCCTGACCTTGTGGACCTGTTGGCGACAGCCTTGAATTTTCAAGCTGCCGCTGTACTACTCCCAGTCCCAGACTCCAAGGCACTCTGGCAAGATGCCTTCCTACACGGTGGGACAACATCGACGTCTACGTCTTCCCACCGGTCTGTCTGTTGAGAAGGGGGGTCAACAAGACCAGACTATCGGTCAATCTGTCGATGACTCTGATAGCTCCGCCTCGGTGTCATGCAGAGTGGTTCCCGGATCTTCTGCATCTCCTTACGGAACTCCTGAGAGAGCTTCCCCCACGACACGAGCTACTCAAACAACCGCACTGCAACATCTACCACAAGCCGTAGCATTGCTTCGGCTTCACACCTGGAGACCATCCAGCATCTCCTCACAGAGAGAGGCGTTCCGCAACAAGTTGCGGAGCGGATGTCTCGACACCTGTGAAAGTCATCCGCAGGGGTCTACTAGGCGAAGTGAAGAGTCTTCTGTGGTTGGTGTCGTGGGAGCGGTACCTCTCCCCTTGATGCCACTATTCCAGCATAGCGGAGTTATTGTATATCGGCGGGAGGAAATGCACCTTTCTCTCCCGGCGGTGGAAGCCTATCGCTCAGCCTTAAGCCTGGCCTTCAGGCTGAAAGGAATACAGTGAGCCCTCGCTACTTCGCGGTTCGACTATCGCGGATTCACGACTTCGCGGATTTTTTTCATAACGCATGTATATACAGTGATACCTCTGGATACGAAAGTTTCTGCTTACGAAAAATTCAGGATACGAAAAGCGATACAAAGATTTTTATGCCCCAGTATACGAAAAAAGTTTCAGGATACGAAAATCTTACGAGATCCCAACTCGTCGCCGAGAGTACAGTACCTTTTTTTTCAGGGTATCAACCCTTAATTTAGGTGTACAGGTAACAATACACCTTCACTGATCCAAATGCTTTACATACAGTACCGTAACTTTTATACAGTAGTAAAGAAAACGGACCGTTTTTTTAGGGCTTGGAGGGGATAACTAGGCTATAACTACATTATTGAATAATCTCATGGTGGTTTCTGGAATGGATTAGGCAGTTTTTGACGGTTGGGTTGATTATTGAATGATAGAAATGGCTGCATTGCATGTTTATTACTACAGTTTAGTGTGTTTATGAAAGAAAAGGTGTCTTTTCATAAGGCTTGGAACGGATTAGGCTATTTACATGTAAAACGAGACTCAGGATACGAAGAAATCAGCATACGAAACCGTATCCTGAACGGATTACTTTCGTATGCTGAGGCATCACTGTACATATATCGCGGATTTTCCGGAAATTTCGAAAATAGCCGCGATATATGAAGACCCCAAATATTTTGTTAATTCCATTAATAATTAGTAATATCTGCTCTTACTGATGGTTCATTGCATTACATATGACATATAATTCAGTACAGAAAGAAATAAAACAAGAAAAGAGAATGTGATCATACGATAATTCAGTATACGTAGTAAAATTAAATCGAACATGAAACGCAAATCAGATGCATTCTGACTTTGTCATATTTGAATGGTGTAAGGCTGCTGATGGCTACTACTACAAATGTAATGGATGTGCATCTTTTGCATGTATACGTACGTAGTACTGCATCCAATAATATTCTTTGTTGCAAAAATCACATCTCGAATAAGCGTACATATCCTACAACAAAACAAGCGTAAAATAACGTACGTAAAGCATACTGTATATAGTACCTTGTATTTGAATTTGTAACTACTACGTAGCATGTAAGACGGACTGTGATTGGTTCCATTGCTGATAGATGACGAATCAGCTCCCAAGTTTTGTAATCTAGCCTGTGATTGGTGTTTTGACCGCTTCTCCGATCCGCAGCATCTCGCGGCCACTTTGTTTGCCGCTCTCTCGTCAGGTAGATGCTGCTACGTTACGTGTAACTTTAATCTGTGCTGTGCGTGACTGTTTGAAGTTGAACTTTTTGTTGAACTTTGTGTTTAACCCCTACAATGGCTCCCAAGCGTTCTGCTTCTACTAAGGCTGGTAGTGAGCCTAAACGCCACCGAAAAATGATGATGATTGCTGAGAAGGTGACACTTCTCGATATGTTGAAAGAAGGCAGAAGTTACGCTGCCGCAGCCCACCATTTTGGAGTGAACGAATCCACCGTTAAGAAGGACGAGGTGAACATTAGAAAGACGGCTGCCATCACCTTTAGCAGGTCAGCGAAGCGAGTTGTTACCGCTCGTAATAAAACGATCGTCCGTATGGAAGGTGCTTTAGCAGTCTGGATTGCCGACTGCCGGAAGAAGAACATAGCCTTGGATACGAACACCATCCGAACCAAGGCTTTGGGTTTGTATGAGAATTTTGCGGCAAAGGAACCTCAAGACGACGATGGCGACCATGCTGAAGAAGACGAAGATGATGTACTAGATGAACCTCAAGCAGGGACATCCACTGATTCCCAGCCTCAGAAACAACGTTTTTCCGCCAGCAAAGGATGGTTCGCGAAGTTTCAGAAACGCTTCGGCCTGAAAAGCGTTTCCCTGCATGGCGAGGCTGCTTCCGCTGACACTACCGCTGCTGAAACTTACGCGAATGAGACATTTAAGAACATTATCACTGAAGGTGGATACAAGCCCGAACAAGTGTTTATGGATGAGACCGGCTTGTTTTGGAAGAGAATGCCGTCGCGAACTTTCCTGTTCAAAGAAGAAGCCAAAGCCTCTGGCTTTAAAGCATTCAAAGATCGTGTTACCCTCGTGATGTGTGGCAATGCTGCTGGATTTTTGCTAAAGCCAGGGCTTATTTACAAATCGAAAAACCCTCGCGCTTTGAAAAATAAAAATAAGAATCTCCTTCCCATGTACTGGATGTATAATCCAAAAGCATGGATTACGAAGATGCTGACCTTCAACTGGTTCCATCAGTGTTTTATCCCGCAAGTCAGTAAATATCTCTGAGAGATGGGCTTGCCATTTAAGATCCTTCTCCTTATGGATAACGCTGGTGGACACGCAACTGATCTGTCGCATGAGGGCATTCAGGTTGAGTTCCTGCCACCCAACACAACGTCATTAATTCAACCGAGGGACCAGGGGATTATCAGGCCGTTCAAGGCCCTCTACACGAAGAATACCTTGGCGGAGCTCGTTGTGTGTGTGGATGCTGCCCAAAATGATGTTGATGAAACTTTCAATTTGAAGGCGTACTGGCGGAAGTACACAATAGCCACGTGCCTGCAGAACATCCAGAAGGCACTGAAAGAAATGAAACCTGCTACTGTTAATGCGATCTGGAAGAAGTTGTGGCCCCAGATTGTTTACGATGACGAGGTATTTACACCTGCTGAGATTCAACACTCTGCAATACGGAAATCTGTGCAGTTGGCTGCGATAATTGGAGGTGACGGGTTTGGCGACATGACGACTGAAGATGTCGACGAGTTGTTGGACTGCCATTCCTAGCCGCTAACTGACGCAGACCTCGAAGACCTGACGAAATTGGCCAGTGAAGAAGACAGTGAAACACAGGAAGAGACCCAAGAAAATGTCGAAGAAACGGGCTTAATATAAGAACGGCTTGCCAAGCTCTGCAACCTTGCGAAGGAGTTGAAAGAATTGTCGCAAGATTGGGACGAGGATATGGTTCGTTCTGTGCAATTCTGCAACAAAATTGATGAAGACATGACTCCCTACAGGATGCTCTTTGAGCGAAAAAAGAAGCAGCGACAGCAACTTCCGATCACAATGTTCTTCCAGCCTCGCAAAAAAGAGCCAGTTCCTCCTGCTACTATGCCTTCAGAAGAAATTGAAGAAGTGTCCCAGGAAGAAGTTAAAGAGGTGTCCTAGGAAAAGACACCTCCGTCTGAAGAGACTTAAAATACTATCATTGGCTGCACAGTAGAAGACATCATCAGCTTCATCATCATCATTTCTACTGTGCAGCAAATTCATCGCCATCATCATTCAAGTTTTTCTTCAACTTCTTTCGTGGTGAGTACAGTAACAATCTTTATTTTTTTATACTTCTTTAATATTCTAACATTTTAATATTTGTGCCTGTTTTAGTTTAGGGTACTGTGAAGTGTTCTGTACATTAAAGGGTAGTTTGTTAACAGTACTACGTAAAGGGAAGGTTTTAAAAGTCTGAATATACATGACATAACCTATCATATTTTTTTTTTATTACATTTAAAACAACTCTCTCTCTCTCTCTCTCTCTCTCTCTCTCTCTCTCTCTCTCTCTCTCTCTCTCTCTCTCTCTCTCTCTCTCTCTCTCTCTCTCTCTCTCTCTCTCTCAAATTATCATTCGGTCATTAGCGGCAGTTTGTTATTGTTGATTAAACGACAAAAAAAAAAAAAAAAAAAAAAAATTGTTTTCCTGCTTTGCTACGTATGTAGGATTTTATATAGATACGGTAAATAATGTTTGTAATAACATATTTACTAAAAGCTTTTAATATCATTATTTATCACTATCTTCGTGCACATTTAATGCCTTCGTTTGTTTATTACAATCGAAGATGAAGCGTACAGTAAACGAATGGAAGGTTTCCGTTTCAGGCGGCGTCATAAAGAAAAACATTATATAAATGGTATTCATTTAATTTATTTGGAAGTCCTAAGAAAAATTAAGTAAAACATTGGTAATAACAAAATCAACATACTGTACTGTATAATCAATATAATCGATGCAAAAACTAACCTATACACAGATGTGTAAATGCGTTTGTTTCTTCATTATGATCAGAGATAAATGTAAACAAAACATTGGTTGTCATTTTTTATCGTGCTTTTTGGCGTGTTTAGGAAACACATGATATAAAATCGCCTTTAATATTTGTGCCTGTTTTAGTTTAGGGTACTGTAGTACATGCATTAAGTGTTCTGTACATTAAAGGGTAGTTTGTTAACAGTACACTACTACGTAAAGGGAAGGTTTTAAAAGTCTGAATATACATGTTAAATAAATACGTAAATATGGTGTCCCTACTTCGCGGATTTTCAGACATCGCAGTCTGGTTTGGAACCTATCTACCGCGATAAACGAGGGTTCACTGTAGACATTTCCTCCTCGCTGGATCTTTCTTCGCTCATACGAAACTACGAACTTACCTGCCCCCAGTCGGAAGTGAGACCTTCTCCATGGAACATGGTTCCGGCTCTTAAGAGATCTCCTTGCGAAGCATTATGCCAGGCTTCTGATTGTCACCGGTCTTGGAAGACTCTGCTCCTGCTCGCTCTGGCCTCGGCTAAGCGTGTCAGCGAACTTCGTGGTCTCTCGTACGACGTAGCCCATTCAAGAGGATAGGTGGAGGTAACGTTCAGGTTCGTCCCCGAGTTGGTTACTAGACTCAAAATCTGGGAGTCCTGGACCTTCGGTCGACTCCTTCAGGATTTCGAGTCTCCGTTCTGTAACAGATGACCCAGACCTTCTACTATGCCCAGTAAGGAGTCGGAGGGGTTATCTTAAAGAACAGCTGCAGTTCGTCCTCACGTGCAAGCCCTGTTTGGGAGCACAGGGAGGACAGAGAGGAGGGTCATCAAGAATGCCTTTTCAGCCTGGACTCAAAGGGTCATCCATCACGCCCTGAATCCTGATCCTCCTCCGTCACGTCGCCTTAGAGCACACGATGTCAGAGGCATCGCAACGTCCCTGGCCTTCAAGAAAAACTACTCTGTGACGCAGGTGCTACAAGCTGGAGTCTGGAAGCGTCTAACGACCTTCACAGCCCACTACCTGCAGGACGTGACTCACAGGAGCCTCGATACGTTTTCTATCGGCCCTGTGGTGGCTACACAACAGCTGGTCTAACCTCAGGCTCCTTAATGGACAGGTAGCAGAAGGTTGAGGGCATTGTTATCCAGTTTTAGACTGCATGAATGAAAGAAGTATGTCTGGCCCTTACTTCTTTCTTCATCCTCCCTTCTCTTGGGGAAAGCAGCATCCTGGGTTCTCTGCATAGCTGACCTCAAACCTCTGCAGGTAAACCATGCATCCTTGTGTTCTTAGTATTAAGTTAATACTGTTGCGTCTCCCATACCCTGACGAGGTGGTATTGGGAACGTCCTAGCCTAGAATTCCAGCTAAAGGACTTCAGGTCAACTTCCTAGGACAAGTCACATTTCTTCCCTCCACACACAAACTTATGTAAGCCGCACGTTTCTTGCATAGCAAGAAACTTGCGAGGTGCAGGGACTCTTTTTCTCGAGTGCTGCACACTCGGATTCTGAGTCCCCGGGCAAGCCAAAGCCAGTAAGGCTGGGGACTTTCCATCCTTCCTAAGGGTAAGTCACCCTATGTAAATAGCGTGGTTTGTATTTCGATTACGGAACAAATGACAAATTCGGAGATAATTTGTATTTTTCCTAACCATACAAACCTTAGCTATTTACACATATTTGCCCGCCAGCCCTGTCCCCCAAGGCAAGTCCTACCTCTAAGTGAAGTGAAGCAGTTCACCGGTGTGTGAGGGGGGAAGGGGTAGCTAGCTACCACTCCCCTACCCCCTTGCTAACTAGCGCGGGGGTAATACACCCTCGTTAAATTCTAATGGCTCGTCATTTCAGCTACGCCAAAAGTAAACCCCCTATGTAAATAGCTAAGGTTTGTATGGTTAGGAAAAATACAAATTATCTCCGAATTTGTCGTATTTTGTGCAACGGAGCATGAATTGTAATCGATAACTTACTTTTTTTTTTTTCACAGGTAACAGCGACGTAGTACACATGTGGTAGCTCGTGAGCTGCCCTCATTACAAGGTAGCATTCGCTGGCAACCTTCAACTTGATGTTCCTCCTTCGAGGGGAACTTCTCTTTCTCTCTCGCGCGCAAGAGAGAGAGAGAATGATTTTTGTTTACGCCTATGCTTTTTTCCCATAGAGCTGGGATAAAGCTTTACTTGGGCTATGTCCTCTTGCGGGAGGACTTCTCTCTTGTTCGCGAGAGAGATTTTTTTCCACCTATGCTTTTTTCCCATAGAGCTGGAAGGAAGCTTGCCTTAGGCGATGTCCTCCTTCGGGAGGCCTTCTCTCTCGTTCGCGGGAGAGAGTTTCTTACGCCTACTCTTTTTTTTTTTCCATAGAGCTGGGAGGAAGCTTGCCTTAGGCGATGTCCTCCTTCGGGAAGACTTCTCTCTCGTTTGCAGGAGAGAGTTTCTTACGCTTACGCTTTTTTCCCATAGAGCTGGGAGAATGCTTGTTTTAGGCGATGTCCTTCTTTGGGCGGACTTCACTCTCGTTCGTGAGAGAGAGATTATTAAGCCTTCGCTTTTTTCCCATAGAGCTGGGAGAAAGCTTGTCTTTGGTGATATCCTCCTTCGGGATAACTTCTCCCTCGTTCGCGAGAGAGATATTTTACGCCTACGCTTTATTCCCATAGAGCTGGGAGAAAGCTTGTCTTAGGCGATCTCCTTCGGGAGAACTTCCCTCTCGTTCGCGAGAAATAACTTGTAGGAGCTTGCTGATCCACTAGGGGCGGTGGCAGAGCTTTCTCCGAAGCAGGTTATCCCTCCGCTTATGGTTCTCCTTCAGGGGCGTAGCGAGAGCCTTCTCTTAAGCGACTTTCTCCTTCGGGAGAACAAACCTCTTATGCGGAGGTGTTATCTTGAACCTGCTGGTTCTCCTTGATCCTTCGGTGTCTCGTTCGATCACCCTTTGGGCTGGCGTGATCGTTTGAGCGTTTGGGCTCTCGTCATGTTGATCCTGCTGGTTCTCATGACAGTAGGAGTCCTTCCGGACTCCGCTCAAAACCTTCAAGTTTCAGTTACGCTGAACCTTCAGGCTCTCGTAACGATGGTAGCATTGAGCCTTCAGGAACGTGTGCCATGAATCACGCAGACCTTCCCGGGGTCTCGTGACAGAGGAGCCTCGATTCCTCGTTACGCTGATCCTTCGGGGTCTCATAACATTAGTTATGCAGAACCGTTGGGCTCTCGTAACTTTAGTCACTCTGACACTTCGGTGTTTTGTGACAGGGAAACTTCGGTTTCTCGTTGCGCTGATCCTTCGGGGTCTCGTAACATTAGTTACGCTGAGCCCTTGGGCTCTCATAACTTTAGTCACTCTAACACTCCGGTGGGTTGTGACAAGGAAACTGCGGTTTCTCGTTACGCTAACCCTTCGGGGTCTCGTAACATCAGTTACGTTGAACCCTTGGGCTCTCGTAACTTTAGTCACTCCGACACTTCGATGTTTAGTGACGGAAACCGGTTTCTCGTTGCGCTGACCCTTCGGGTTCGCGTAACACAGTTCACGCTGATCTTTCGGGTTCTCATGACCTGAGTCATTCTTTTTATGACAGAGTTTCCAAACTCTCGTTGTGTTGATCGTTCGCGCTCACAGAACACAAGCTATCGTGAACCTTCGGGTGAGCGTAGCAGTGAGTTCTCTCACCAACCTGAGAGCTCTCGCGCGCACGGCCGACTTGTCGCGTTCAAGCAAAATGGCGATCATGGCGCGCCATATGCGCGAACATCCTGTGGCTCGCCATGCGCTCGAACATCCTGTGGCTCGCCATGCGCTCGAACATCCTGTTGCTCGCCATGCGCTCGAACATCCTGTGACACACTGCGCAAGCAACCTTATGCGTGCCAGGTGAGCGAACAACCTCATGCGCTCCACGAGCACAAAAAAGGTGCGCGCACGAGCTCCCTTCCGCCTACCAACAGTTCGGCGCAAGAGCGCACGACCATTTTGGCGCACACGATCGAATAGGAGCGCACTACCATATTGTCACGCGCACACGATCGGATTGGAGTGTACGACCAATTTGGCGCGCACACAATCGGTTGAAGTGCACGAACAACTCTTATGACCCTTCGGGGTCTCACAACGCAGTTCACGCTGAACCTTTGGGTCCTCGTGACCATAGCCATACTTATATGACAGAGTTTTCGGACTCTCATTGCACGAAGTGTTCACGAGTGCACAAGAGGTTTACTCTCATGACAGAGTTTTCGAACTCTCGTCCCGTGAATTGTTCGCGCGCGCGCCCATCGTCATCAAGAGTTTTACTCTAATGACAGAGGGATGCCTGCTGCCTAAGGGTTTACGAATCTCTACAGGTAACTATGACACAGTTCCTTTGGGTCCTGGTCACGTAACACGATTCCTAGAATTCCATCAGGAATCAGCGACAGAGTTCCTGCGGGTTCTCGGCACAACATCCCTTAAGGTCGTGAGAAAGGAATTCACAAATAGATTCTGAACCCCTAGGTTCTCATCCGGATCTTTCTGTTTCCACGATTCAGAGTTTTCTGAAAACTCTATGGTCGATCCCCCCCCCTCGACGGGAGGGGTCTTCCAAAGGTGTGACTTGATACGTCACTCTACACTCCCAGCTTATTACTATATCAGCTAGCCTAGTTTCGCCAGCACCGATCCTTTCGTTTTCGAACGAACCACCGTCATCTTTTATTATTATTATTATTATTAAATGCTAAGCTACAACCCTAGTTGGAAAAGCAGGATGCTATAAGCCCAGGGGTCCCAACAGGGAAAATAGCCCAGTGAGGAAAGGAAATAAAGAAAAGTAAAATATTTTAAGTATAGTAACATTAAAAAAAAATATTTCCTATAAAAACTATAAAAAAAAACTTTAACAAACCAAGAGGAAGGGAAACTAGATAGAAGTGTGCCCGAGTGTACCCTCAAGCACGAGAACTCTAACCCAAGACAGTGGAAGACCATGGTACAGAGGTTATGGCACTGCCCAAGACTAGAGAACAATGGTTTGATTTTGGAGTGTCCCTCTCCTAGAAGAGTCTTCTACCCTTACCAAGAGGAAAGTAGCCACTGAACAATTACAGTGCAGTAGTTAACCCCTTGGGTGAAGACGAATATTTTGGCAATCTCAGTGTTGTCAGGTGTATGCGGACAGAGGAGAATCTGTAAAGAATAGGCCAGACTATTCGGTGTCTTTGTAGGCAAAGGGAAAGAACCGTAACCAGAGAGAAGGGTCCTATGTAGTACTGTCTGGCCAGTCAAAGGACCCCATAACTCTCTAGCGGTAGTATCTCAACGGGCAGTTGGTGCCCAGGCCAACCTACTACCTACCATTAGTATTAAAAGGCTTAAACACACCCATTTTATTAACTGAAATGGATATATCCAATCCCACATGCTCAAATAGAAAATTAGGCACTCATCCATGTCTCTTAAGGGCTGAGCTTGAAATGTCAAACAAAAATTTTTAACAATATTATCCCAGCTAGTTTTAGTCATTGATACATTCTTAGATTGGCATGATTAAAAATAATTATACCACCGTCTTTCATAAAAACTAATGGTAGACTGTCTTTGAGAATCTATAAAAGACAATCTAGAGGTCTGCGCAAAAAAAAAGAAAAAAAAAAGGCCGTTTCCAAGAATGCGATGGATGGTCTCTCCAGCTGGTTAGATAAAAGCACATATGGGTTTGGATGAATCACTTTTGAAATTGGTTGCCTGAGTAGATTGGATTGTGTGGAAACCTTCTAGGGCGCTGACAACGGAGGCCACAGATCTCCGGACTATTCCCACTTCAGCTAGAATAGAGGTTTCCGTAATTTTGCAGTTCAAAAAGAGCCTGAACATTTTATCACACCTGCTAAACCATGGCAAGTGATAGGAATGTGTAAAGATCTTGATTTTCCAGTATATAACAGGACATTTACCTTCTATGCTAAAGGATCCAGAACTGAACAAAACATCTCTATCCTTGTTCAGTGACATTGCAAACATACAAAGGTTCTGGCAACAACACCCCTTACCAAATTTCTAGACATACTGACAGGTGTGACGACCATTCACTTGGAAGAACTAGACTCCTTTTCCTTAGATGAACTTTTCATTTATGCTTTGAACTTAATCTGATCACGAAAAATGCTTCCCACGGAGGGATACCAAGGATTATCCACTCCTCACAAGATTTCTAAAGAAAAAAATTGTCCCTAGCATGAGACACTCGCAGATTGAGGGTCAAGATCACACCCAAAGTACAAAATCGTATTCGCAACGCACAGCGATTGTTAACACATTAGGAATGACATGCTGACATTAGTTCCTGTATCAAACTGAGCAACTACTTTATCAATTACATCTACATGAACAATAGACTCCAAAATAGAGGAAGAAATAACAGAAACATTACACCTAGGAGACTGTCCCAATATACCTGATCTCTATTAAAAAAAAAAAAAAAGAATTAAGGCCTATACACTATAAGAACCCCTTCTAGACTCAACTGGTCTTCAAAAATGATACCGGTGTACTATTCTTTACTATCCATGCTAAAAACTAGCCTAGTATTTCCCTGATTTCCCCTTGAACTAAAAGCAAATTTCATGAGAACTCAAAAACTTTAAATAAACTTTTCCTGTGAAACAATTGTATTCCTCACAACAGTAACTTAAATTCCAGTACTATCCTGCTGTAGAAATTGCTAACAAATCCAGAAGAGGACAAATTAGAATGCAATAAAACATGACAATCTGGATGAGGTGTATATTGTAGTTTAATCGATGCAACAGAAAAAGTGAAGGAACAAAAAGGCCCAAGCACTTCACTTCTTGCAATTAACTGCTAGTCTCTCTCTCTCAATACTTTACTAGAAGCATGTGTCTACTGAAAGGAAAGAAAATTGGATTTTTTTTTTTTTTCATTTCAGGGGTAAATGCCAATAAACTAACCTTAAGAACTAATTTTCTTAACTTTTGGGGCAAAAATGCTGACAAACCAAAATCTGGAGAAAAGACAATATGAACACCTGAGGAGGTTCATAGATACTAAAGGAGAATTAAGAATTCTCCTAAACTAACTTTTCATTTTCAAATTTGTATCATAATTACTGTAAGTACAGACTAGAAGCTCAGAAATTTCCTCTACTTTATACAAGACTGTTTTGAAGATAGCCCAAAAAATTACACTTAAAATAACCTCTTAACCCTTTAACCCCCGGGGTACTTGGAAATTTCCGTGCCTTAAGCCCCAGGCGTTTTCAGTTTTGAAGGGCTTTTCGACTTATTTTTTTCAAATCGCGCCCACAGCCTCAATTTTCATCTTAGAGAGGTCAGATTGGTCTCATTTTTTTGGAAAAAGATTGAAGTTTTCAATATAGTTATCAAAAGTATAAAGAAAATAATGTAAATAGCCACTATTGTTAGATGAAGTTAGGCGATGAAGAAATTTTTTATCTTCTTTCATATACATTCCGATAAAGCACAGAGGGGTCTCATCACAGAAACCTTAAAACCATACCATCTTATAGAAAATTTATTCAGCTATAAAATGGTATATAATAGTTTGTAGTTAAAAGAAGGAAAACATGAAAAAAAAATAGTATACCCACAACAATTGTAAACCTAAATTTCCTTAGCGCAAGTAACGAAAATCGGAGATTGCAAAAGTTTCTTTCTATCGATCATACGTAACCTATATTTAGAGTAATTTTTTTTGTTTTGTTTTTTATTTTGAAGTAAATTCATTGAACTTTCTAATGACATATGCAAAAATAGGGATAAAGCCATCTAAATAGTGGCTATCGTTAGGTGAAGTTAGGCGATGACGAAATGTTTTATGTTTTATCGTATACATTCCGATACAGCAAAGTGAATTCTCATCAAGGAGACTTCAAAATTATACCATCTTATAGACAATTTATTTAGCTATAAAATGGTATATAAGAATCTGTAGTTAGAAGAGAGGAAACATGGAAAAAAGTAGTAAACGAGCAAAAACTGAAAACCTAAATCTCGTTACTTGTGGTGAAGAAATTTGGGTTTACAGTTTTTGCACATTTTATTATTTTTTTTCCTTATTCATTTCTTCTAACTACAAACTATTAAATACCATTTTATAGTTGAATAAATTGTCCATAAGATGGTATAATTTTCAAGTTTCTGTAATGAGAATTCTCTGTGATTTATTGGAATGTATACGATAAAAGAAAAAAAATGTTTGTCATCGCCTAACTTCATCTAACGATACCCACTATTTACATTGCTTTATCCTTATTTTCACACATGTCATAAGAATATATATATATATATATATATATATATATATATATATATATATATATATATATATATATATATATATATATATATATATACACACTATATATATATATATACTATATGTATTCCTATAGAATACCTGAAATAAGATGAAAACATACATGCATAAACACATCACCAACCCTCTGGAAAAACTTACAAATCGTAGTTACCATGTCGAGACAACGGAAATCACTTCGATCTTCAATACCTCTAAGATTTGAGGTCGTAATTGTTTGCCTTGAGCTGCCATCATTCACGGAATTTTTTATTTATACACTGATCTTACTTGACCTTTAGGCATTTTATCCAACAAATGCCTTCACACATATAAAGAGGAATATTCTAAAAAGTTATAAAGCACGATCACTTATTAGAATAGGCTGTAAAAGCACAAAATTGACGGATAACGCACGAAAGCCAAGGTTCTCTCACAAAGTCAACAGCTGAACTAATTACTTCCTGGCAGACTCGCTCTGTTTACGTCGTCCCAGTCATCCACCCAACACATTCATGCAGACCGAGCGCGGGAATGAGCATAACGGTGATGAATATAATAATATACTAAAAGTTTCGGCAAAATAGAAATAAAAAATATACAAAAATAATCATGATAAGCATAAAAACCGCATGGCAACTCAAATCAGCTGCTTTCGGACCTTTAAATTCTGAGACACGGAGATTTAAAGAGCATTACGCTCAGTCCGGGGAACAACATACTTCTCCCCTACGCCATGGTGCACACGTAAACACATCGTTACCATGGTAACGAAATAATTTTTAGTAATTACTCATGTAAATAGCTATGAAACCTAAACAAACTGCATATGAAATATGAGCTGAATCTATAAAGAAAATTTATAGGTCAATCAAGACCCCAGTGGAGCCCAGGGAAACTTTTCATTCATCATTGTTGACACGATATCCAAGGAACAATCAAACAATAGTCACGCAGGAGTAATGATGATAATTTTTCGTAAAATTTGTATAAATGACTATGAAACACCCCAAAAAATACAAAGAAAAATAATCTGATTGATAACAAAGTTTAAAGGTCCATCTTGACCTCTGTGGGGATCTGGGCATTGTAAAACAATGAAAACATTGTGTTACCATGGCCACGGAACCATTTTATGTGATTATTCGTAAAAATAGCTATGAAATCTATAGCAAATGCACATAAAAGGTCAGCTGTTTCCTTTACAGAAAATTTAAAGGTCATTCATGACCCCTGTGAGCCTCAGAGAACTTTTTATTCACATTACATTGATGATAAGATGTCAAAGGGATAACAAAGCAATACTCTTGCACTGGTAACAGTGCCCTATTTTCGTAATATTTGTGTAAATGCCTATGCAACCTAAAATTACTACACAGGAAATATCAGCTGATTCTTCAAAGAAAATTTAAAGGTCCATCTTGACCCTTGTGGGGCCCAGAGAAACTTTTTATTCATGTTACATTGATGACAAGACATCGAAGGAACAACATCACAACAGTAAAGCGTTGTATTTCAAATACAAGGCCTGCCAAGACCTGTTATCTACGCATAAGTATAGAAAACGTACCCGTACGTCCATGGGGGTAAAGGGATGGCTTATGAGGAACGTACCCGTACGTCCTTTGGGGGGTAAAAGGGTTAATGACATGGAAACCTATACTTCACTTTAAATTACTGTACAATGTTCTAACAAAACCAAACTATTTCAATTTCATCCAATTTAATGTCATGGAAACATATACCATACCCACCAGTCAAGAATGATTATCTAAAATTCTACAAATTTTTAGTGAATACATTTATAGGCCAGGAGGATAATGACCTTCCTACTTCGAGTGGTTGGGTTAGCAGATGGAAATGAGCGGGGAATGAAAATGCTTTACATTGCAGCTGGCAGGCCTTGCCTGAATTAGACGGTAGTTTTCTCACTATCGAGAAAGCGTTCGATGACAACCTCTTTAGGTAAGCGGTCGATGGCAATTATGTCTGGCCTTCTTGAAGCAAACCCCCACATACGAGACTTCACCCTTTTTCGGGAGACTCGTTCCTGAGAAGTTTTTACAAAACTTCATGAAGGCCGTAAGCCTTCCCGGAGCATGCACTCTAGCCAAGACAAAACCGCGAGGTTATGGTCTTAAACTCGGTTCTACCGTTTGATGAAGGCAGCCTCCCCTGTCATTGTATCCTGGGTATAACGAATTGCCTTTTTACACAATAGTCTTCCGAGACTTTCTATTCTTTCCTTACGGGGTTATTGTTTAGAACAATTAGTCCCGAAGGAACATCGTTAGCTGACTTTAAAAGAACGATAGCAACAGCGTGGGCATTTTTTCATTACGTTACAAACGTTTCAAACCCCGCCCACAGGTAAACAGACATCCGTTTCTGTGTAATGAACACTGGCTAGCCCTTCATTTAAAGAGGAGGGGTAAACCAAAGGGGATATGATCACCTCTATAACTGTATATTTTTGTTTGAGAACATATTTGCTCTCATTCAAGAAAATATTACAGTTAGTCGACGATAAAAAAAATTTCGGCAATAATGTTGCGATTCGTCGCACATACATTATTCCCACAACCGGATTCGTTGCAGACGTTTCCTGGAGGCCGAGAATACGCATGTGCTAGCGCAAATGGACAAGTACATATATGCGTGCAAGCGATCTTCCTGCCAATAAGGGCTATATACATCTTGCAATTAGAACTCTGTTCTATTAAGTTGTATATTTATTTCCCTTACTGAAACCAGGTTATTCAGTACATTACTTGGCTACTTTTCTGTAGCCAGACGTACGGCATTTACGTTCTGTCTCCTTATAGGCATTTTTTCCTTTCTCCCGATCGGAAGTCTTAGTCTCCTACAAAGGCTTTGGCTGGAAACTTCTCAGAAGCATTTGCGTTCCCTAATAGGGAACGTTTAATATAAATGCTAGTTTACCGATCGGAGACGGAGAAGTACGAACGTTTCTGTCCTAAGAAGGAGAGACCTCTGTTACGAACGTTTCCAACGTTCTCCAACTGTGTTCCGGACACGACTATTAAGTCGAACTACGCATATATACCTATCATGCACACAGTTCGGTGTTACTACTCAGTAGTACACTTATGCTCTTTACCCACCCAACAATAGATTGAAAATACGTCTCAATCCCCTCTTGGGTTTGGTTGGATGCGTTCCGTGATTACCGTACAGTCTCTTGTCCGGAAAGCGATCTCTATGGAGATTCGCTATTATATCATAAGCTGTACTGATTAACTGGCTTACCGTTTGGTATCGGTCTTATTCGGCCAACCACACTGGATTAGTGGCAGTTGGAGGGAGAACAGGCTGTTCCCCTTTGTTGCAAGAACGTGCATTTGGTTACACGTCTCGACATCATCTCGAGGTGTGTTTATTGCTATGCTCTCACCGCTGGACAATCCGCGGATGATGGGTGGCAGACGAGAGCTTCCGCAAAGAGGCCTGTCTTCTCGTCTTCCCTCTGGACCTGATGCTCTCTATAATGCATCAAAAGAGAGAGGGGGGGCATATGCCATACCATTCCATCCTCGTCGGTTGGTCCGATTCAGAAAGGTACTAGCATTCACCTCTCTTAGAGAACCATCTAGCAGTACGAAGCCTTAGATGGACAGAGGACAACTAGTTGCCCCCACCTGCTCGCGTCATTCCTGGTATAGGAATGTGCTTGCAAAACCACCCAGATAGTGGGCTCCTAGTGTCTTGGAATCATCTTGTATCCAACAAAGTCTTAACTTTGTGGGGTCCCCGACTGTGGTTATGCTCACAGCGGCCCTGATCTTCAGGCTCCCACTCGACCGTTCCCCAGGATCTCAAACAAGATGTATTCCAAGATCGGTGGGGCGGCCTAGAGGTGTGCCTTGTTTTTTCCCCCCCATTCGGACTGGTGAAAAAGTCCTCAGCCAAGTCAGGATAAGCAGGATCTTATCAATGACTCCAATAGCTTCGCTATGGCATCCCGCAGAATGGTTCCCAGACCTTCTGCAGCCCCTGACAGAGCTCCAATAGCTTTGCTATGGCAACCCGCAGAATGGTTCCCGGACCTTCTACAGCTCCTGACGGAGATCCGAGGGATCTTCCTCCACGACACGATCTTCCAAGCAGCCACATGTAAACACTTTCCTAAGCCGTAGCTTTGCTTCGACTTCTCGCCTGGGACGATCCTAAACCACCCCTCTCAGAGAGGCCTTTCCCAACAGGTTACGGAAAAGATGTCTAGGCACCTCAGACACTTTTCAGCGTCGGTCTTCCAGGCGAAGTGTTCGGTCCTTTGTGACTGATGTCGTGGAAAGGGATTCTCTCCCATCGATGCCTTTACTCATGCAAGTGTGAGATAACTTGTCCCCCGTCGGATCTCCACCTTCTCCTGGGAACACGGTTTGGGTCCTTCAGTCTCTGAAGGCCCCTCTTCTACGAACCGTAGGCTCAACAGCAGATCGCTTCCTTACACAGAAGACGCCCTTTCTACTCACTTGGGCTTTTGACCAAGAGAGTTAGTGTGTTGTACGATCCAACATCTGATGTCTCCTACCCTAGGAGACGGGGAGAAGTAATCCTCAGCGGCGTCCCTGAGTGGATTGCCAAGACTCAAATCCGAGTGTGCTGTACCCTAGGTGCAGCCCATTTTGAATAAAGAGTCTTCGTTCGGGAACCGGAAACCGATCTACTGGGGTTTTACCCAGTGAGGAGTCTGTGGGGTTACCTTAAAAGAACAATACCAGCTCGCCCCCGTGTGTCAGCACTGTTGACCAGCACGGGGAAGGTCAAGAGGAGGACCTCAAGGATTTCCTTCCCCTCTGGGATCGGAAGGCAATTGAGGTTACTCTTAATCTAGACTCTCCTCCATCCTAAGACACAGAGCTTGTAACGTCACTGGCGTTGCTACGTCCTGGCGTTCAAGAAACTACTCTGTGGTGCAGATACTTTAAGTTGGCATGTGGAAGCATCAATCGACCTTCAGGGCCCACGACCGGCAAAGGCGTAACCCACAAGAACATGGAGACCTTTTCCAATGGTCCTGTGGTGGTCGCACAACAAATGGTCTAAACACCTCAGACTCCTTGATGGACAAGTAGCAGACGGCTAAGGCTACCCGGATTAGTCTGGGGTGAATAAGTAAGAATGTCTGGTTTCTTTCTTCCTTTCACCTTCTCCCCTCTGGGGAAAACAGCTCTGCAAGCCTCAACATAGCTGACCTCACTTCGCTGCAGGTAAGACCCATTTCCCTTGTGCCTCCTAAGTATAGAAGAATACTTTGTTATGTCCCCAATACCTTTTAGAGGGAGGGTATTGGGTAAGTCTTTAAGAACATTAAGTTTTGCACTCGAGTTCCTATGTTAAAGACAAGCCACACTGTTAGTTCCACTCACATACAAGCTTCTGCAGGCCGCTATCAGTGCATTACCTCATATCGGCACTTGGTTTCAGTGAGGGTAGGGTCCCTTCTACTTTCGATCACAGATCGAAATAGAGAGGACCCCGGGTCATGACCAAGGCCAGTTGGTGAGGACTTCCTCCCTCCTAAGAGTAAGTCACCCTATTATAAATAGCGAAGGTTTGTATATGTGTCGGAACAAATAACAAATTTGTAAGTAATTTGTATTTTTCCTAACATACAAACCTGAAGCTATTTATACAAATTGGCCCGCCACCCTGTCCCCCGAGAAGTCCTGCCATAAAGCAAAGTGGTTACTCAGCCGAGAGGTGTGAGTGAGCGGGGTAGCCAGTCTTCCCTACCCCCACCCGCTAACTAGTGGATGGGGTAGTTATCCCTCACTAAAATTATCATGGCTCGTCTTTCAGCTGCGCCGAAAGTAATACTCTATTATAAATAGCTTCAGGTTTGTATGTTAGGAAAAATACAAATTATTTCCAAATTTGTTATTTCAGTGGCCATTCTATATTTCATCCGATATTTTAAAGGGTTTACGTTTGTAGCACGGTGAAATATACAAATTACCTTAAGAAAAAGAAATTATTATTAGAATAGCAATTATAATTTTTAGCTTCAATTATTTTTATCAAAACATATTTCTATAATTTACAGAAAGTCAATCTTTATATTCTTAAGTAACACGGGTGGTACTGAGATAACCAAGTTTATGTTGCAAGCGTGGCAAAGTGGAAAGAATAGAGAGGACATCACAATGTCGGATTTGGAATATCTAGTTGAAGAAGGTGCATTTAATGAACAAGGTACGTTGTTGAGGTGCATTTAGGATTTGTGTTATTTCATGTTTAATTATTACATTACTTTACATAAAAATTTTATTTATGAAATTAGTAAATACAGTACATATATTCATAATGGAGTTATTAGTCTGTATGATGGGCTGATAGGGAGTTGTGTGAGTCATCCTCACTCCTGTACGGGACCAGGGAAACTAGCATATTCCTGTAAAGAAAAAGAACTAACTAATTTGGTTCTAGGGGGATTTCTTCCCACCAGTAATTGAGTCGGTTTTAAAGGACGAAATGTTTGTTTTGGGGTAAGAACCAATAAAGAATTTTAAAAGTAATTTGAATTTTTCATAGCTGTACAAACCTGAGTCTTTAATAGCTAAACATCTAATCTCAACCATCCTTCTCAGTCCTGACCTGAAGGTATAAAGTGAAGTCTTTGACAAGAAAGTGGGCGTCACTACTTGACTGCAATCACCAACTCATGTTAATTACCTTGTTAATGAATTCAGCAGCTGTTTCAGTGCTGCTAAAGATATTCTCTATTGCAAAAGACTCGGATATGAATAGCAATGAAAAATACAAATTTCTTAAATTTAAATTGTTCTAACACGGAGTACTTACCTCGAACTACTTTCTTAGGAGTATCTGGGATCTCCTCCCATCCGACGAGAGTTTTGTGTAGTTTACCCTATACCCGTTTTCTATGAGGGGTAACCTCAGGTGGAGTGATACGCGCCCTGAGGCTAACCCCGGGTCAGAGAACATGCTTGCTCAGGTCTCGACCTCCAGTAAGTTCTCTGGTCGCGTCGCGATATCATCTCGACGCTCTCCTAATCCTAGTGCGACTCATTGTGTCTCCGACCCCTTTGTGTCTCACGCGGTCCCCACGTGGTGCCTCTGTGCTCTTCCTTATTCTTTCCCTTTGCGTTCCTGTGTCTCGTGGTGCTTTTCTAGTGTGTCATGGAGCATCCCCGCCGTTGTGCTGGGCCTATGGCCGGTAGATCATGTGGTGCTTTCCTGTCGAAACCTGAAGTAGACCCGCACTCCTTGTGTTCGCCGTGTAGGGGCAGTGTGTGTTCCCCTACCGCCACGTGTCCGGAGTGCGTGTCCTGGAACGAGGTGCAGTGGGTGCGTTACGGCACCAAGAAGAAGAAGGCATGGAAGAAGTTGCCTAAGAAGCCGAGCATCTCTTCTCCTCTTGCTTCGCCGGGCATGTCGTCAGACCGAGTATCTGCCATCCTCCCCTACCCAGAGTAGGGGACGAGGTAAGTCCGTTGCGGGGAAAGGGCCTGTGGCCCTTCCCCAGGAGTCTGAAATGCAAGATAGTGAGGTTGTGGCGTCATTCCAGGCAAGTGAGGGGCCTGAGGGAGGGACGGGAGTGTGTGTGGGGGACGGAGTCCTGATGCAAGCAGGGCACGTCTCCTCAGATGACCCCATGTGGGGGAAAAATGTTCCTAACTCTTCTCCCGCCTCTTGGGCGTGCTTTTCAGGTACCTCTGCAGCCGAGGGTGCCGTTGAGAAAGAAGATTCGCCGCCGTCAGACCCCCTCGCGTGGGTACCCCCGAAGACGCCCTTCAGGTCCTCGTTGAGGATGGATTAAGGCTTTGGAACCTGGTCCCCCAATGAAGAACGCCCGCGCTCCCCTCCAGCGCCATCAGCTACTCTTCCGGACGTCTTCTTACATGCCCCGTCGTCCATCGAGCGTCGAGGGAACCCTCCAACGACATTGCGCGAGTCGGGCCCGCCAAAGAGGTCCTACAAGTCGTCGGACTCTTCAGTCGAGGCTGTTTCCTGCTCCTCGGAGGATGAAGCCCTGAGGAAACTCCGAAGACATCGTGAGAGGTCCCGCAGGAGACACTCCCGTTCTCGCTCCCGCTCCAGGTCTCGCCACGTGGGTAGACGATCCAGATCCCCCAGAAGAAAATTTAGGAGAAGTAGCTCCCCGGGGGAAGAATGGTGGTCATCCAGCGCAGCAAACTCATCGAGCTGTCAGCAGTCCCGGGCTCTTCAAGTTGGCGCCTTAGAGCTCGATCGCTGAAGAGATACGCATCCAGCGGCAGATTCGACCGACGGAGGGAGTCGTCGTTTCAGGTCCCAGCAGACAGGCATAAGTCCGCGAAGGTTCTGACTCCATCCGCCCAGCAAAGAGAGTCGCCCCTTCGGTCTGGCAGCCGCGTCCCGACCTCCAAAGCGTCACTGAGCCGTCAGGAACGTGAGATACGGCTCTCCTCGTTGAGCAAGCCCGCGGATGCCTGGACCTCCGCGAGGAAGGATAGACCTAGGACGGAGGCCCCCGTCTTGACGGCAATGCCCGTCCTATGTCCAGAACCTCAGGAGTTGGAACGTGCCAAGTCGTTTCCTTCCCCCCGTACGGAGGTCTCCGTCGGAGGGGCTCTGTCTCAAGCAGCAGTACGTCCTATGGAGGAGCTGGACGACAATGTGGAGGGTTCAGCAGCGGAGGTGTCAGCCTATAGAGGGTGATAGGGCTCATTCGGAGACATCATAGGATGGACGAGCCCGAGCCCTCTTCCGAAGAATTCTGGCGCTCCAGTCTCAGCAGACTGGTGGATGCCCCCGTCCAGCAGAGACCCTCTCTAGCACTCCCGTTAGCCAGGGATGTTAGGCTAGGTAGGGCCCACTTGGATAAGATCGTGGACAACCACGCCGAAGCCCCCAAGACCCAGAGTTCCTCTAAGCTGCTTCAGGACCTGAAGTCGCAGAGCAAGTTCTACCTCCCGGAGGGCCATCGTACAGGTGCCTGTACGGTGGAGCCTGCACTCGCCGTTTTAGGTCAAGGAGCAGCGGAAGAAAGGGCCACTACAGCACCAGTCTGCTTCTCTCCATCAGAAGCGACCATGATGGAGGAAATAGCGAAGGACCTCGTGAACGTCTCCTCGTGGCTGGATTGGTGGGCCTCCACTCTAGTAGGAGTCCAGGCCTCGTACGACCTCATTGTTCCGGAGCTGATTAGCTCGGGAGGTAAGGCCCTGAAGTTCCTATCATACCAGTCCCTAACGCAGGCCGCCAACTGGGTTCTACGGAGGAGGGACAAGGTCCTCAACAAGATCACCAGGCGTCTTCCTGACAGAGAAGCGAGGTCCCTGAGAAGTCTGCCCCTGTTGGACGATTCCATTTTCCCCCTGAAGGCAGCAGAGGAATCAATAGAAAGGGTCAGGAAACTCAAAGATACGGGTGATTCCAGACCCACTCCAGTGAGAAGACCTACCCACAGAAGGACCACCTCCGATGTTCCTCTCCCTCCTCGGGCGTCACCTAGCCAGCCCAGGAGAGACACCCCTACTACGGCCTGGTCACAATCCTCACAGCCCTCCCGTAGAGGAACAGCGTCAGCTCAATCCACCTATAGGCCTTCCTACACAGTGGCCAGAAGAGGGCGTTCAGGCCGCACCTCTAGGAAGAGATAGGGAGAGAGGCCCCCTACTCCTGCCGAAGCCTCAGGTGGGGGGATGCCTCAGACATTCTTGGCAAGCATGGAAGGATCACGGAGCGGACCCGTGGACCGTAGCAGTCCTGAAGGAAGGGTACAGGTTACCCTTCCTATCAGACCCCCCACCTCTGATGCCAGATCAATGGGTAGAGTGGTTGGCCCCCAAGGACCCTTAAGAAGGACAGCTCTGCAAGAGGAGGTCTTGGCGATGCTGGCAAAAGGAGCGATAGAGCCAGTCAAGGACCCAGGTCCGGGGTTCTACAGCAGACTTTTCCTGGTGGAGAAAGCGACAGGGGGCTGGAGACCGGTCATAGACCTCTCAGCCCTCAACAAGTTTGTGTGCAAGACCGACTTCAAGATGGACACCCCGAAGTCGGTCCTAGGGTCCTTGAGGGAAGGGGACTTCATGATGTCTATAGACCTCAAGGACACATACTTCAAAATTCCAGTTCACCCCTCCAGCAGGAAGTACCTAAGGGTAAAATGGGGTACCCAAGTGTTGCAGTTCAAGACCCTCTGCTTCGGGCTGTCCACAGCCCCTCAGGTCTTCACGAGGGTCTTCACAACGGTCTCAGCCTGGGCACACAAACAGGGCATTCGCCTGATTCGGTACCTGGACAATTGGTTGTTACTTTCTGCCTCAGGGGAAGTACTGAGGGAGCAAGGCGCGAAGCTACTGCGGTTCTGCAATGTCCTGGGTATCATCATCAACCTAAAGAAGTCCCAATTGATACCCTCCACCAGGATGACCTACCTTGGAATGGTCCTGGACTCCCAGTTGGCGAGAGCCTTCCCTTCCGCGGAGAGACTAGACAACTTAGACCAGATCCTCCGTCCCTTCCTGTCGGGCCAGCCCAGGAGAGCGAAGGACTGGCAGAGACTGATAGGCCACCTCGTGTCATTGGAGAAACTGGTCCCCCAGGGGAGGCTGAAACTCAGGGGGGTCCAGTGGAATCTGAAGGAGCTCTGGAACCAGAGGGACTCCCCCCACAAGGTGATTCCGGTTTTCCCGGAGACAAAGGAGGTCCTAGAGTGGTGGGGCGGCAGATTGAACACCCTCAAGGGAATGCCCTATGTGGCCGACCCTCCAGAGATGCTCCTGTTCACGGACGTTCCAAGGAGGGGTGGGGTGCCCATCTCCTCGGAAGGTCAGCAAGAGGGAGTTGGACGGACGAGGAGAAAACCCAGCACATTATGAGGGCAGTGCGAAGGGCGTGCATAGAGTTCGTCCATCTACTCCGGGGGAACACTGTGGCACTGATGTGCGACAACTCCTTGGTGGTGGCCTACATAAAGAAGCAAGGAGGACTAAAATCGAAGGAGTTTTGCGTCCTCATGTTGGAACTTCTGGAATGGGCCGAAGTGGAGCAGATCAGAATCTCAGCAAGGTTCATTCCAGGAAAAAGGAACGTCCTGGCCGACGGCCTCAGCAGGTTGGGACAAGTAGTGGGATCCGAATGGTCCCTACACCCAGAAGTGGACAAAACCATCATTCAGAAATGGGGAATGCCAGTGATGGACCTCTTCGCAACGAGGCTGAACGCACAGCTCCCTGTGTTTTGTTCTCCTGTGCCAGACCCAAAAGCGGCGTTCGAGGACGCCTTCCAGCACCCTTGGGACAACCTCGACGTTTACGCCTTCCCTCCCTTCGGGATGCTCAGACAGGTCCTCAACAGAGTGAGGCGGGCAGACAACCTGTGGATGACTTTGGTAGCGCCCTGGTGGCCGGAGAGAGAGTGGTTCGTGGATCTAAAAGAACTGGCACGCCTTCCACCTTGGCCCCTTCCAGACAGGCCAGACCTTCTCCGGCAGCCCCACTTTCAAAGGTTCCACGAGAACCCTCAGTCCCTCCGCCTTCACACGTGGAGGTTATCGAGCGTCTCCTGAGGAAAGAAGGCTATTCGTCGGGAACGGCAGCAAGGATGTCATGTTACCTGAGACGATCATCGGCAGCGGTCTACCAGGCAAAGTGGACCACTTTTACTAAATGGTGCGTCTCTAAGAACATCAAACCACTGAGGGCCTCCATCCCGGAGATAGCGGACTTCCTGGTCTATCTCAGGGACGTGGTGAACATGTCCATCCCGGCCATCAAGGGAGTACGAGCTGCTCTGGGCCAAGTCTTCCTCCTGAAGGGCATCGACCTGGGAACCTCTAGACATATCTCGATGCTGATTGAGAGTTTCGAACAATCGTGTCCCCTGCAAGCTGTTAGGGTGCCACAGTGGGACGTGGCCAGGGTCCTGAAGATGTTGTCAGAACCGCCCTTCGAACCCCTAAAGGACATCGTGGACAAGGATGTCACCCTCAAGACAGTTTTTCTGTTGGCGTTGGCCTCAGCAAAACGAGTGGGGGAGATTCATGGACTGTCTTACGAGGTCGCACACTCGAAGGGTTGGCGGGAAGTTACCTTCAGGTTCGTGCCATCCTTCGTGGCAAAGACCCAGAATCCGGCCGTGTGGGATCCCAGGTTTGAGGGGTTCTCAGTTCCAGCAATCCCTCGCTCGCATAACCCGAGGGACTTTCGTCTGTGCCCTGTCAGGGCAGTAAGGAAATACTTGGAGAGGACAGCCAGATTTCGACCCGAGATCAAAAGTATTTTTGTTTCCACAGGCCTAGTGAAGAAGCTAGTCTCGAAGAACACTATCTCCTTCTGGCTGCAGCAGGTGATTATCAGGGCCTACAGTAGTACAGGTATCCCCCTGCCAAGAAAACCCAGACCCCACGACATTAGGGGTCTGAGTACTTCATTAGCATTCGAGAAGAATATGGCAGTGGACCAGATCCTGAGAGTAGGCACCTGGGCTAACCAGTCAACCTTCACTGCTCACTACTTGAAGGACTATTCGAGGAAGTCCCTGGACGGGTTCTCGATAGGCACCGTCATTTCCGCGCTCCAAACGGTTTAAAGGTGTAGCCCCAGTAATAACCGGGGGTAGTAAGTCCAAGAGACACAGGTTCGTTTCTTAACCCCCCTTGTTCTTCCTTCCCCTGTTTCCGCTCCAAAATGGACTCAGATAGCCCTCTGAGCCTGCTGCAAGATACACTGTCTTTGGAAGGACATGTCTCCTAGGATTTCTTGCAGAGGTGAGTTACTTAGACACTAAGATAAGTTTTTTGTGTAGTTTCCTCTCCCCGCATTTCTTTGGGGTCAACAGAACCTAGCCTCTTATCTCGGTTCTTCGGATATACTTCAGCACGGTCTCTAAGTCTGAAAGGCCACTCCCACCTCCTAAAGTATAAGTTTCCTAAGAAAGTATTTCGAGGTAAGTACTCCGTGTTGGAACAAATCACAAATTTTAAGTAATTTGTATTTTTCCTAACAGTACTTACCTCGAACTACTTTCGGGTAATGGCCCTCCCTTCCTTCCCCGAGTGCCTTACTGGACTTCTTGGAAACCTAAGCTGCCAAGTACTTACTGGAGGTCGAGACCTGAGCAAGCATGCTCTCTGACCCGGGGTTAGCCTCAGGGCGCGTATCACTCCGCCTGAGGTTACCCCTCATAGAAAACGGGTATAGGGTAAACTACACAAAACTCTGGTCGGATGGGAGGCGATACCAGATACTCCTAAGAAAGTAGTTTGAGGTAAGTACTGTTAGGAAAAATACAAATTACTTAAAATTTGTGATTTTTTGCTCCTCAGTTATTCTTTTCAAAAATAGAGGAGAAAGTTCCTTATGAGACAGAAATGCCTACCACGTACTTTAAACCAAAGCAAGTTCATGACTGCAAAGGGATATTTGTATTAGAATAATTTCATAAAAGGTAAAAGAAAAAGTTTAGAATGAAATTCCTGATTTTTCCCCCATAGGTGGATTACATAAGAGTGAACTAATACAACGCTGTCTAGTAGACTACTATGTTCCCTTTCTTCCCTTGGAACGGCGTCACGTTGAATCTTGTATTCGGGATGAGGTTCATCAACGGGATCTTAAAGGAAGCAAGGAATTCATTAAGTAAGTGTTATAAGGTTTTAAATAGTGTTCAAGTATTTTAGTAAAGTTGTAGCTCATCCTTGGTTTTATTATTGTTTTGATTGGTATCTATTGCAAACATAGTCAAATGTGCTAAATTTCTTTTTCTTTCATGATTTTATTTTTTGTTTAAAAAGTCTGTCTTAATTTGTGCAGATTACAAGGAAAGCACTATCACTACTCAAGGTGTTGTATACTATGTTTAAGTTCCAAAGTATTAAAGGTTTAGGAGTCAACAATCTGTATGGTGTTCCATTTGGGAGTCATCTATCTATTGTGTGCCATTTTAGGAATCAAGTGTTTGTGATGTGCCATTTTGGGAGTCAATTACCTCTGTGGTGTGCCATTTGACCCCTACCTGCACCCATGTTGAACCTTTAATTTACCTCCCAGTTTCACATTAGCACTGAATGACCTTCCCTGTACTAGCACTGGGTCTGGCCAAAATTCCAAAAATCATTTGTTCCATAACCGAAATACAAACCACACTATTTACATAGGGACGCCGAAAGTGACGAGCCATTAGATTTTTAACGAGGGTTAACTAGCTAACCCCCCCCCTCCCACACACACACACTGGTGAACTGCTCCACTTCACTTTCGGCTCAGATGATGAGCAGACGTGTCTGTCTCGTCCTCGCATTGTTGATAGCCTTAATCAGTTTTTTTTTTTCTTACAGTTTTGTGTGTTTGAAGTTGGCCTCTACCTTTTTTTCCTATTATACGGAAGTGCCCCGGACTCCCCGACCGCCCCTGTGGAACATTCATGTCGGCGGTCGATACGGACCCTCACACCCTTTGCCCGCAGTATCGAGGTCAACGGTGTGAAAGAGATGATAATTGTAGTGAGTGCAGGGAGTGGTCTACCTCCCAGTGGGAGAGGTTTGCCCGGCGGCGTAAGAAGAAGTCTAAGCGAGACCGTTCTCCCTTAAGGGCTGCCTTGAGGAAGGAAGGCTCCAAGGACTCTTCTTCCGTTGCCCGAACCTCCTCCGAAGCTCCCACTCGATCGGTCTCTCGCGAGAGGCCGTCGAGTGGTAGCGTAGGCCATTCTTTTGTTTCCCAACCTCCGGGTTCGGGAGAGGGTGTTGCCTCTTATAGCGAGGCAGCTCCCCCTCCTCCTCCGGGGGGAGGACATTGTTGATGACCAAACTGTTACTAACAATGATCTTTTCCAGCTTTGGGCTTCCTTGGGGCTTAAGGGCTCGCCCTCCAAGGAAGCCCTGTTTGATCTGATCCAGTTGGGGGCAGCTGTCCAACAGTTGCCGGTAATACCAGAGGTAGACCCTCTGTCTATTGTCGACGTTGTTGTGGCAGAGGCTTCCGACAGGTCGGGTCAAACCCCTGCTGCTGCTGTTGCGGATGTTGCTGAAGGCTCAGGTTCCCCCTCCGAACATCCTTCGAGGGAAAAGCTGAGTCCAACGGTGTCTCCTGCGGGTGTTTCTCCCCCTCGGGGGAGTGCACTGACAGAGACTCCTCTTCGGAGGACTGACGACGGTGATACTCTGCCTCGAGGTCGTCTTCGCCGCAAGGCTCGCCCTCCTCTTCGCCGTCGAGGCCTTCCTTCTCCTTACAAGGGAGTTAGGAGGCGCCTCTTCGGGTCTTCGCCTTCGTCGTCCCCTGCAGAGGATTCTTCTCGTCAGGAGCAGACCGTTGCAGTGACATCGCTGGACATCTCCGCAGATTGTTCGCAATCTCCTACGCCTGCCAGATCTCCCGACCTGCCATCACCGTTCCTGGATGCAGATGCGCAGTGGGCGCCTACACACCCCTTGATCAGTCAAGCACCAGTCCCTTCGGGGCAGAAGGGCTTATCCCACATTGTGGGTAAGTCCCTTCCGCGTCAGGTTTCACCTGTGCCCCCACGATCTCCTAGGGCGCAAGCGCTCTCCTGCTGATCAGTCAACAGACTTCTCGCCAGCGCTCACCTGCTCGCCAGTGCTCTCCTGCTCGCAAGCGCTCCTCTATCCCTGCTGCGCGCTCCTCTATCCCTGCTGCGCGCTCTTCTATCCCTGCTGCGCGTACTGCGCGTCAACGGTTTCCTGAGTGCCGTCGATATCCTGCTCGTCAGCGCACTACTGCGTGCCCAGTTCCTGATGCGCGCCATGCACGCCAACGTTCGCCCACGCGCCCACGATCTTCAGATCTGGGCGCAGGAAAGGACATTGATCCTTTGCCTCGCCAGTGTTCCCCTGCGCGTCGACCATCACCTGCGCACCACCGCCCACGAGCGTTCGCCCTTCAGCACATCATCGCCCCCTGGCCGTGCGCCCCAGTTGGAAACTTCTCACCGCGCTACTGCGCGCCATCCTACGCGTCAGCGATCTCCTACACGCCCGCGCGATCCTTCGCCTGTGCGCAAACGCTCGCCAACGCGTCAACGCGCCTACGCGTCTGATTGCCACAGGTCACCGACTCGCCCACGCGCTAACTTGCCTGTGCGCAGTCAGTCGCGTACTCGCCCCACGCGTCATCGTTTGCCAACACGCCATCGCTCGCCAACGCGCCATCGCTCGCCAACGCGCCATCGCTCGCCAACGCGCCATCGCTCGCCAACGCACTACCAATCGCCTACGCACCATCGCTCGCCAACGCGCCATCGCTCGCCAACGCACTACCGATCGCCTACGCACCATCGCTCGCCAACGCGCCATCGCTCGCCAACGCACTACCGATCGCCTACGCACCATCGCTCTCCTGATCGCCAGCAATCGCCAACGCACTACCGATCGCCTACGCACCATCGCTCTCCTGATCGCCAGCAATCGCCCTTGCATTCGCACGCACCCTCACCTCTGCACCCACGCACACCTTCGCCTTCGCCACCGAGACAAGCTCCTCGAAGTTTGCCAGGATCTAGGGATCGTGGTAAATCTCGAGAAGTCCTCCCTGCAGCCCTCTCAGAAACTGGTATATCTAGGCATGGTCATAGACACCAATCTCCACAAAGCCTTCCCATCAGACGAAAGGATAGCAAGGCTGAGGAAGGTCGTGAGACCTTTCCTCAATCGAGAAGAACTCCCAGCCCAATCGTGGCTTTGTCTCCTCGGCCACCTTTCCTCCCTGACCCGGCTCGTTCCCAACGGTCACCTCAGAATGAGATCCCTCCAGTGGCGACTCAAGTCCCGGTGGAGTCAAGGCCACGACTCTCCGGACACTTTGATCCCTATGGGTCCTGCGGAACGGACGGATCTCCGGTGGTGGGTGGCAGACGAGAATCTACGAAAGGGAGTGGATCTTCTCGTCCCTCCCCCAGATTTGATGCTGTTCTCGGACGCATCAAACAAAGGGTGGGGGGCCCACGTTCTGAGCCACAGGACCTCAGGCCTGTGATCAGAATCAGAAAAGTACCTTTACATAAACCTACTAGAAATGAAGGCCGTGTTCCTGGCACTTCAGGAGTTCCACCAAGTCCTGGCGGGCCACTCTGTGGTGGTGATGTGCGACAACACCACGGTAGTGGCATATATAAACAAGCAGGGAAGTACCTTTTCAGAACAGCTATCCCATCTTGCAGTAGAGATCCTGAGATGGTCCGAAGTCCACTCGATTTCACTAGCGGCTCGCTTCATTCCGGGCAAAAGGAATGTGCTCGCCGACAGTCTGAGCAGGGCGACACAGATAGTGAGTACCAAACGGTCTTTGGATCCTCAGATAGCCAACAGAGTCCTGACTTTGTGGGGTTCCCCAACAGTGGATCTGTTTGCTACGGCGCTGAACACCAAGCTCCCGCTGTACTGCTCCCCAGTCCCGGACCCAAAGTCTCTCTGGCAGGATGCCTTCCAACAACGGTGGGACAACGTCGATGTGTACGCCTTTCCCCCGTTCTGTCTGATGAAGAGGGTACTCAACAAGACCAGAACATCGGTCAATCTCTCAATGACCCTGATAGCTCCGCTGTGGCATCATGCAGAGTGGTTCCCGGACCTTCTGCAACTCCTCACGGAGGTTCCGAGCGAGCTCCCTCCACGTCACGAGCTACTCAAACAACCACACTCCAACATCTACCACAAAGCCGTGGCTTCGCTTCGACTTCACGCTTGGAGACTATCCAGTATCTCCTCACAGAGAGGGGATTTTCGCAACAAGTTGCGAACAGGATGTCTGGCCGCCTGCGCAAATCATCCGCAGGAGTCTACCAGGCGAAGTGGCGAGTTTTCTGTGGTTGGTGTCGTGGAAGGGGTATTTCTCCCCTTGATGCCACTTTACCAGCAATAGCGGAGTTCCTCGTTTATCTGCGGGAGGAAATGCGCCTTTCAGTCTCGGCAGTGAAAGGCTATCACTCAGCCTTAAGTCTTGCCTTCAGGCTTAAAGGAATGGACATTTGTTCCTCGCTGGAACTTTCCCTTTTCATACGGAGTTGTGAACTTACCTGCCCTCAGTCGTAAGTGAGACCTCCTCCATGGAACATGGTTCGAGTTCTCAGGTCTCTTAAGAGACCTCCCTACAAACCATTACGCCAGGCTTCTGATCGCCACCTTACCTGGAAGTCTGTTCTCCTGTTAGCTTTGGCCTCGGCCAAGCGAGTTAGTGAACTTCATGGTCTCTCGTACGACGTCGCCCATTCAAGGGGATGGGGGAGGTAACGTTCAGGTTCGTCCCTGAGTTTGTTGCCAAGACTCAGAACCCGGGAGTGCCGGACCCAAGGTTCAACTCCTTCCGGGTTTCGAGTCTCCGTTCTGTAACAGATGACCCAGACCATCTCTTACTGTGCCCAGTTAGGAGTCTGAGGTTGTATCTTAAAAGAACAGCTGCAGTTCATCCCCAGGTGCGAGCTTTGTTCGTGAGCACCGGGGAGACGAAGAGGAGGGTCACCAGAAATACCATCTCAGCCTGGATTCGCAAGGTAATACCTCTGGCCTTGAATCCTGACCCTCCTCCGTCACGTCGCCCTAGAGCGCATGACGTCAGGGGCGTGGCTACGTCCCTGGCCTTCAAGAAGAACTTTTCAGTGACGCAGGTCCTTCAAGCTGGGGTGTGGAAGCGTCAGACCACCTTCACGGCCCACTACCTGCAAGACGTGACACACAGGAGGCTTGATACGTTTTCTATCGGCCCTGTGGTGGCTGCACAACAACTGGTCTAACCTCAGGCTCCTTATTGGACAAGTAGCAGAAGGTTGAGGGCATTGTTACCCGGTTTTAGTCTGCGTGAATGAAACGGTTTGACTGGCCCTTATTCTTTTCTTCATCCTCTCCTCCCTTGGAGAAAGCAGCATCCTGGGTTCCTTGCACAGCTGACCTCGAACCTCTGCAGGCAAGCCATGCTCCCTTGTGTTCCTAGTATTAAGATGTAATACTGCCATGTCCCCATACCCTGACGAGGTGGTATTGGGAGTGTCCTAGCCTAGATTTCCATCTGAAGAACTCCAGGTCAACTTCCTAGGACGAGTCACTTCTCACCTTCACACACAGCTTACGTAGGCCGCAGCAGTTTCACAGCTGTCAGCGAGGAGCAGGGACCCCTTACTTCTTGAGTTCCTACACACTCGAGTTCGGGGTCCCCAGGCAAGCCAAAGCCAGTATGGCAGGGTACTTACCACCCTTCCTAAGGGTTAAGTCACCCCATGTAAATAGCGTGGTTTGTATTTCCTCCTCCTCCTCCCCCTCCCCCCACTAACTAGCGGCGGGATAGTAAACCCTCGTTAAAACTTTTATGGCCCGTCATTCAGCTACGCCGAAGTAATTACCCCATGTAAATAGCTAAGGTTTGTATAGTTAGGAAAAATACAAATTATCTACGAACTTGTCATATTTAATACATTACGTGTACTGTATGTACATTTACATTTATACATAAATAATATAAATAGTGTAAGTGCACATGTACATACATATGTAGATATAAATAGTGTACGTGTATATACTGTAGATATGTTTTTAGAACTTATTCTTATAACAAGATACGTAACTCACCTCTAACAATGACGATGAAACACCTGTGCAGTATCTAGGTTCCTCTCCTATACTAGTCACGGTCTCTAGGTCCTAAGGACACTCCCACCTCCTACAGTATAAGTCTCCTAAGAAAGTAGTTCGAGGTAAGTACTCCGTGATGGAACAAATCACAAATTTTAAGTAATTTGTATTTTTCCTAACAGTACTTACCTCGAACTACTTTCGGGTAATGGCCCGCCCATCCTACCCCGAGTGCCTTGCTGGACTTCTTGCTGGACTTCATAGAAACCTAAGCCTTCAAAAACTTACTGTAGGTCGAGACCTGAGCAAGCATACTCTCTGACCCGGGGTCGCCTCAGCGGTCTACGCTGTGAGACCTTTCCTCAATCGAGAAGAACTCCCAGCCCAATCGTGGCTTTGTCTCCTCGGCCACCTTTCCTCCCTGACCCGGCTCGTTCCCAACGGTCACCTCAGAATGAGATCCCTCCAGTGGCGACAAGTCCCGGTGGAGTCAAGGCCACGACTCCCCGGACACTTTGATCCCTATGGGTCCTGCGGAACGGACGGATCTCCGGTGGTGGGTGGCAGACTAGAATCTACGAAAGGGAGTGGATCTTCTCGTCCCTCCCCCAGATTTGATGCTGTTCTCGGACGCATCAAACAAAGGGTGGGGGGCCCACGTTCTGAGCCACAGGACCTCAGGCCTGTGGTCAGAATCAGAAAAGTACCTTCACATAAACCTGCTAGAAATGAAGGCCGTGTTCCTGGCACTTCAGGAGTTCCACCAAGTCCTGGCGGGCCACTCTGTGGTGGTGATGTGTGACAACACCACGGTAGTGGCATATATCAACAAGCAGGGAAGTACCTTTTCAGAACAGCTATCCCATCTTGCAGTAGAGATCCTGAGATGGTCCGACGTTTCCTGGGCGACGCGCTGGGATGTCGTAGCGCGTTGATGACGCGCTGGAGCTGGAACAGCGCGTGAATGCTGGAGCTGGAACAGCGTGTGGGCGCCTGTCGCGCGTCTCTCCAGACGGGCGCGACGAGTCCGGAGGAGCCTGTGGGCGCCTGTGCGCCAGCGAAGAAGCCTCCTTGACTGCGTGCGACGAGGCAGGAACCGGGGGATGCTGGGGTGCCGGTGGGCACATGAGCGCAGGTGAGCGCTGGCGCGCTGTAACAGGAACTGCTGAAGGGCGCCGGGGCGCAAAAGGGAGTCGGCGCGTAGGGA
Organism: Palaemon carinicauda; assembly: GCF_036898095.1. Lineage (NCBI taxonomy): Eukaryota > Metazoa > Arthropoda > Malacostraca > Decapoda > Palaemonidae > Palaemon > Palaemon carinicauda. The sequence goes on along the minus strand of NW_027168804.1, from coordinate 117,517 downwards.
GACCCTGGCCCGTAGCAGGAACGGTGGTGCGAACGCGTGAGGGTGAGTGCCGTGGCGCTAAGTCAGGAACAGCGGCATCGGCAGGCACAGCAGCGACAGCAGCAGGAGAGCGCACAGGAGGAACCTGGGGCAGATGATTTACTGCACAGGTTAACGAGAGCTTTACAGTACTACTCTTCAGGTGACGCCTCATAGAGGCGGTGGATCGTCAACAAAAGCTTCCAATAGAGCTGGAGAAACTGCAGGAGGTGGCGTAGTGGCTCCGTGGGAAGCCGGAGAGGCAGCAGGAGGAGTATCTGATGCTTCTGCAGAAGGTTTTCGGCGCACTAGGGACACCGTGATGGGAAGCTGTTGACGTTGTTTTTTTAATTGAGCAAAGGTGCTCTTGTACTACGCCATTACACCGTCAATACGGTTACTAAATTCGATGGCTCTGACCATATTATCATCGATTTCCTGCGCCCTTTGTTGCAGAGCCCGTGCCATGTTGCAGAGCTCTTGCAGGTTGTCCAAGGTAAGGCCACGTTCTTCAGCTTTGTCGTCGTCGCCGACATCGGCTGCCTCTTCCTCCTCACTCGCTGATCTTGTCATTTCGACAAGGTCCTCGTCGGTTAGGGGCTCTGAGTGGCACTCGATCAGTGAGTTGATGTCATCCGTCGTCATGTCAGAGAAACCTTAGTTGGCTACTAACCGTGCCAGTCTCACAGCCTTATCTACGGCAGAGTGGTGAACTTCGTCTTGCGTAAAGCCTCATAGTCATGAACAACGTCTGGCCACAATTTTCTCCAACTTGCATTAAATGTTTGCTGTTTCATCTCATTAAGAGCTCTCTGAATGTTAGCCAGGCACGTTAAAATGTTGTATTCCCGCCAATATCTCTTGAGGCTGAAGTCCTCGTCATCTTCATCGATGGAGGAGATGAGGCCCTCCATCGTGGAAATCGTGTAGAGGGCCTTGAAAGCCCGAATGACCCCCTGATCCATTGGTTATATGAGGGAAGTGGTGTTGGGTGGCAGGAACTCCACTTGGACCACGTCATAATGCAGATCCGTTGCATGTCCGCCTGCACAGTCCATCAAGAGGAGGACCTTAAAGGTCAGCCCATTCTCCGCGAAGTACAGATTCACCTGTGGGATAAAGCAGTTCACGAACCAGTCGAGTGTGAGGGCTTTAGTTATCCATGCCTTTTTATTATTCATCCAGTAGACGGGCAGCAAGGCTTTGTTTTTGTTTTTCAAAGCTCGGGAATCATGGACTTGTAAATTAAGCCGGACTTGAGCATGAAGCCCGCAGCATTCCCGCACATGAGGAGAGTGACGCGATCTTTGTGGACCTTGAACCCTGGCTTCTTTACTTCGTCCTTGTAAAGGAACGTCCAGGACGGCATCCTCTTCCAGAAGAGGCCAGTCTCATCCATATTGAACACCTGCTCCGGGAGATAGCCACCTTCTTTAATTAATTTCGGGAACTCGTCCTCGACGTAACGAAGAGCTGCCTCTTGGTCTGCCGAGGCGGCCTCCCCATACAAAGGAACGAAGGCCAAACCTCCTCTTGAATTTCTCGAACCAGCCCTTGCTGGCAACAAAACCACGTTTTCATACAGGGTTTTGGCTTTCGTTCGAATCATGTTGGTATCGAGATTAACCTTCTTTTCCCGACAGTCCGATATCCACATTGATAATGCATTCTCCATTTGCACAATTGTCTTATTACGAGGAGTTACAACACGCTTAGTGTCCTTGGAGAACGTTATTGAGGCAGTTTTACGTATTTTCATTTCATCTTTTTTATGTAGCAAACCATCGATTCATTCACTCCGTAAATGCGGGCAACAGACGCATAGCTACTGCCTGCCTTAAGCATGTCCAATAAGTTTACTTTTTCGTTCACGGTCATCATTTTTCTCTTCTTCTTGGGTTCACTAAAGGATTTAGAGGGTAGAGGACGTTTAGGAGCCATTTTCAAGGGCGTCACAAACACTATTTTACCCTAAAAAGCACAAGAAAACAGCTAAAAGTTCCACACGGCAAGACTAAGCAATACACTCGAAGCGAGAGAGAACAATGAATGCGGTCTCCCTTCACGGGGCGCATGGCAGGGAGAGATGCTGGGTAAAGCGTCTCGGTGGCTTGGCCAATCAGCTTGCGAGATTCTGGAGCCAAGATGGCCTGCGAATCAGAGAGGGGGATTTTGAGTTGCGCACCATCTCCGTGTGGATACCTGATGTTCTACTGTACTCTCTGCCTTCTGCTAGCGCCCGCGTAACTCTCGCACCATTTTTTCAAATTTTTGATGAATATTTTCGAAAATCCGTGATGCACTGAGACCACGAAACGGCGAGGGATTACCTCAGTCATTCATATTACATAAGTCAGATTGACTACAGTACTACTTCAAAATATTTTTTTGCCTTTTTTAGATTGTTTTTGGGTATGGTAATACAGTGTTTTAACCGTGAGAAGATTAGATAAAAGTCATATGAATAAATTTTTAGTAAGGTTCTATTGCTAGTGCGGCATCTTAGATTTGAAAAACCAAAAAAAATTAATCGATTCATCAATGGTGTCTTGTTTTAAAGTTATCTGATGTTTGAAAGCATTAACGTAATCTGATATACAGTATTATAATAATGTATTTGTGAAACAGTGGAGTTAGTCTCCTTATTTGAGTGATAGGGTCTTCCATAAGGGATTTACTTATCTCAAGTAATTTACTTTTATTGAAATCATTCCCATAGTAAATAAAAAAAAATTACTTAAAATACTGAGAACACATTACCCTTTGTTCAGTAACTGGAATACAAACCACGCTATTTAATAGGGGTACTGTATTACTTTCGGCGTAGCTGAAATGACGAGCCATTAAAATTTAACGAGGGTTTACTACCCACACCGCTAGTTAGCGGGGGTAGGGGAGGGTAGCTTGTTACTCCCCCCCCTCACACACTTGTGCTTGAACTCACTTTGCTCTTGGCTCGGATGGTAGTCGGACGTGTCCGCTATCATCCTCGCCGCTCATTGGCAGCCATTGAATGCTTATTTTTGCTTTCTCTTTTTGAAAGTTTTGTTTGGGAAATTGGCCTCTGCTATTATGCGCACCTGCCCTGGATAACCCGACCGCCCCTGTAGAACATTCATGTCGGCGGTCGAGACAGACCCTCACGCCCTTTGCCCTTCCTGTAGAGGTCAACGGTGTGATAGCGATAATAAGTGTAGTGAGTGCAGGGAGTGGTCTACCTCCCAGTGGGAGAGGTTTTCACGGCGACGGAAGAAGAAGTCCAAACAGGATATTTCTCCTTCGAAGGTTTCTTTGAAAGGAGAAAACCCCAAGGCCTCTTCTTCTGTTGCTCAAACGTCCTCCGAAGCTCCCGCTCGGTCGGTCTCTTTCGAGAGACCGTCGAGTGGTAGCGTAGACCGTTGTACTGTTTTCCAAGCTCGGGGTTCGAGAGATGGCGTTGCTTCCCCTAGCGAGGCAGCTCCACCTCTCCCCCCGGGGGAGGATTTGTCACTAATCCATCTTTGTTCCAACACGAATACTTACCTCGAACTACTTTCTTAGGAGTTACCTGTAATCTCCTCTCTACCGACCAGAGTTTTGTGTAGTATACCCTATACCCGTTTTCTATGGAGGGCTAACCCGGGAGTAAGAGAACGTGCCCCGAGGGTAGCCTTTCCGCTAGGTCAAGGTCCGCTTGGGTCGTGTGCGCCAGTAAGTTCTCTGGTCGCGACGTGATACCATACGTCGCTCTCGTCTCTCTCGACCCTTTGTGTCCGCCTCGTGTGTCCCGCGTGGTTACCGCGTGGTAGCTTTGTGCTTATCCCTTGTGTTCCTGTGTGTTCACTACCCTTCCTTGTGCTTCCCAAGTGTATCCCTTTGATTCCCTGCGTTCCTGTGTCTTGTGGTTGTGTGCTATGGAGCAAATCCGCCGTTGTCCTGGGCCTAGAGTCGGAAAATCGTGTGGAGCGTTCCTCTCCAAACCCGAAGTGGATCCTCACTCCCTTTGCTCTTCCTGTAGGGGCAAGATGTGCTCGCCATCAGATACGTGCTTTGAGTGTGTTGGTTGGAGTGAGATTCAGTGGGTGCGATACGGCACGAAGAAAAAGAAGTCGTCGAAACGTTCGCCCAGGAAATCTAGCGTCTCTTCGCCGCTACCGTCACCCAGTGGACGGTCCGACGGGGCTTCTGTCTCGCCTTCCCCTACCCAGAGTAGGGGGACGAGGTAAGTCCGTTGCGGGGAAAGAGCCGAGGGTTCTTCCCCAGGAGTCTAGTGTGTGTGAAGTGGGGGTTGCGGGGACTTCTCAGGCTAGTGGGGAGCCTGGTAGTGCTGTGTCGGGGGGTTCTGGAGACTCTGCCCTTGTGCTTGGGGGGCACGTTTCCTCCGACGACCCCTTATGGTGTAGTAATGTTGTTCCTGTTTCTTCGCCCCCTTCGTGGGCCTGTGTTTCAAGTTCTTCGGCAGGTGGCGACACCCAGGGTAAGTTAGACTCCACGGTAAGCGATTCCTTCGAGTGGAAGCTCCCTAAAACGCCAGGTAGGTCCCCTATGCGGATGGAAGAGGGCCTGGATACCTGGTTCCCTAGTGTTGGGTGTCAACCCTCTTTTCCAGCTCCTCTGACGACGGTCCCAGAATCCTTCCTGCAACCCTCTACCTCGGGTACGCAGCGAGTCGCGCAGCCCTCCGCGGCCCCCGCTTCTGCCCGTCGTGCGGGTGGTACAGTGTCGTCGGGCTCCTCGGATGGTGGGGCGTCATTCTCTTCAGAAGAAGAAGCCAGGAGGAGACATCGGCGCCGGAGGGAGCAGTCCAGAAGCAGGCGTTCCCGCTCAAGATCCCGTTCGAGGTTCAGCAGGAGACGGTCCCGCTCTCCACGGAGGAAACACAGGAGGAGTAGGTCCCCGATGGTGATTGGGTATTCGTTCCCCGCAAGTCTGAGTTACAGTGTTCCCCAGACCGGCAATCCAGGGATTTCTCACCACGGAAGCCATCCTCCAGACGTAGATATGACCCTCGCAGGGAGAAATGCGAGAAGGCCTCTTCAGGCAGGCGTAAGGCCGCGAAGCTTCCGGTTCACCCCGCCCATCGGGGGGAACCGTGCTTCCTTACGGGCAGCCTGGCCGAATCAGCCCAGCTGGTTCGGCCCTCAGATTTTAAGGAACGGTTCCCTCCGTCGGGTCAGCCCACGGGATCCGCGTCCTCGTCCCCCAGAGAGAATGCTCGGACGGTAGTCCTCGCCGGCACGGCGATGCCAGTTCTGACCCCCGTACCTGGTGCGGAGGTTTCCGCCGGGGAAGACCAGTACCTCCGCAGGGGAGTGCCTGTTGTGCCAGAACCAAGGCGCCCGGTGGGAGTGCCCGGTGACCCGGCTCCTCAGGATCAGGTCGAGGGTTCTGCCGACGGTAAGGAAGGTTCCCCGAAAGAGGACTCGGCCTATCGGAAAGTTATAGGCCTGATCCGAAGGCATCATAGAATTGAAGAGCCAGTTGCTACCGATGAGGACTACTGGAGGTCCAGCCTTACCCGTTTGATGCAAGCACCTGTCCAACAGAAATCCTCCCTGACCCTACCTGTGGCCCGAGATCTCGTCCTGGGACGGGCTCACGTCGATAGAGTTGTAGCAGGCAATGCCGAAGCTCCCAAAACGCAGAGCTCTTCGAAGTTGCTCCAAGGGCTCAAAACACAGTGCAGGGTTTATGTGCCAGAGGGACAACGACCGGGAGCCTGCAAGGTGGAGCCTGCCCTTGACATTCTGGGACAGGGTGCCTCGGAGGACAGAGCCTCTTCAGCCCCAATTTGTTTTTCACAGTCGGAGGCTGCGATGATGGAGGAGATGTCTAAAGACCTAGTTCATGTCTCCTCTTGGTTGGACTGGTGGGCTTCCACACTGGTAGGTGTGCAAGCCACATATGACCTGACGGACCCAGAAAAGCAAAGCCTCCTGAGGGAGCTTATCATCTCCGGGGGCAAGACCCTGAAGTTCCTCACTTACCAGTCCCTCGCCCTGTCAGCGAATTGGTTCTTCGCAAAAGGGACACCATTCTGGCGAAGCTTTCCCGGAAGGTCCCAGACAGAGAGGCGAGGGCCATGAGGAGCCTTCCTGTGTGGGGTGACTCCTTGTTCCCCTTGAAGGAGCTAGAGGAGATCATGGAAAAGGTGGCTAAGAGAAAAGAAGTGAATGCTCCCAGGCGTCCACCGGTAAGGAGGTCCCCTTACAAGAGGTCAGCCTCAGACGGTTCCTCGACTTCTCAGGCCCCGCCTAGCCTGACGACGAGAAAAGCCCCTTCTTCCTCGTGGGCCTCAGCGCCTCAGCCCCAGCAGCGTCGGCCTCGTTTAGGACAGGTTATTCTGCCTCCAGGAGAGGCCGTTCAGGCCACTCCTCCAGGAGGAGGTAGAGTGGGAGGCCCCCTACTCCTGCCCAAGCCTCAGGTTGGGGGATGCCTCAGACTACATTGGCAAGCATGGAAGGCTCACGGAGCAGAGCCCTGGACAGTGTCCGTACTGAAGGAGGGTTACAGGTTACCGTTCTTAGCAGAAACCCCCCCCCCCCCTTTAATTCCGGCCAGCCTGTCAGAGTGGTTGGTACCCAAGGACCCGTTGAAGAGGGCTGCCCTTCAAGAAGAGGTGTCCACGATGTTGGAAAAGGGCGCCATGGAGGAGATCCTGCCCCCAGGTTTCTACAGCCGCCTGTTCCTGGTAGAAAAGGCGACGGGGGGTTGGAGACCGGTGATAGATCTGTCGGCTCTCAACAAGTTTGTACAAAAGACAGAGTTCAAAATGGACACTCCGAAGTCAGTCTTGCTGTCCTTGAGGGAGAAAGACTGCATGATGACCATAGACCTCAAGGACGCTTACTTCCAAATCCTGGTCTACCCCTCAAGTCGGAAGTTTCTCCGGGTGAAATGGGGTACCCAGATCCTGCAATTCAAGACCCTTTGCTTCGGATTGTCGACAGCTCCCCAGGTATTCACGAGAGTCTTCACGACAGTCTCGGTGTGGGCTCACGAGCGAGGCATTCGCCTCATCCGGTATCTGGACGACTGGTTGCTTCTTTCCTCCTCGGAGGACGTTTTGAAGGAGCAGGGTATAAAACTTCTCCAGTTTCTGGGTATCATGATCAACCCAGAAAAATCGAACCTATCTCCCTCCACCAGAATGACCTATTTGGGGATGACACTGGATTCCCTACTTGTGAAAGCTTTCCCGTCGGAGGAGAGGATAAGCAATCTGATGAAGATCCTTCTTCCGTTCCTGTCGGGGCAACCCAGGAGGGCGAAGGACTGGCAAAGGCTAATAGGTCATCTGGTGTCGTTGGAGAAACTGGTTCCCCAGGGGAGACTCAGAGCCGTCCAATGGAACCTGAAGAACTTCTGTAACCAACTGGACTCGCCCCAGAAATTAATCCCAGTCCTACCAAACACGATACCCTCCCTGGAATGGTGGCATTGCCGGTCGAACTCGCTCAAGGGGATGCCCTTCGCGACCGACCCTCCCGAGTTACTTCTATTCACAGACGCCTCCAACCAGGGACGGCGAGAGGAACCTGGATGGACAGGGAGAAGGACCTACACATCAATGTCCTAGAGTTGAAGGCAGTCCAGAAAGCTTGCCTGCACTTCGTCGATCTACTAAGGGGAAACACTGTGGCATTGATGTGCGACAACGCCACAGTGGTAGCGTACATAAAGAAGCAGGGAGGCTTGAAATCAAGGGAGTTGTGCGATCTCACCCTAGAGATCCTAGATTGGGCAGAAGCGAACCAGGTTGTGTTATTGGCAAGGTTCATCCCCGGGAAAAAGAACGTTCTAGCCGACAGTCTCAGCAGGATGGGTCAGATAGTAGGAACAGAATGGTCCCTCCTCCCAGAAGTAGCCAAGCTCATCATTCAACGTTGGGGTTCCCCGGTGATGGACCTCTTTGCAACCAAGCTGAACGCGCAACTTCCCGTGTATTGTTCTCCTGTCCCAGACCCAAGGGCAGCCTTGGAGGATGCCTTTCAGCACAAGTGGGACAACCTAGACGTGTACGCTTTTCCCCCCTTCACGTTGATCAGGCAAGTACTCAACAGAGTAAGGGCTGCCCGGAACTTAAGGATGACTTTGGTAGCGCCCTGGTGGCCGGAGAGAGAGTGGTTCGCAGACCTAAAAGACCTGGCGAGCCATCCTCCGTGGCAACTCCCCGACAGGTCAGATCTTCTACAACAGCCGCACTTTCTCAGGTTCCATGACAACCCACAGTCTCTACGCCTTCACGCCTGGAGACTATCGAGCGACTCCTGAAGAAGGAAGGATATTCAGCAGGAACAGCTAAGAGGATGTCGCGATACCTGAGAAGGTCGTCGGCAGCGGTCTACCAAGCGAAGTGGGCCTCTTTCACAAAGTGGTGCGCTTCGAAGCGCATAAAACCCCTCAAAGCCTCGGTCCCAGACATAGCAGACTTTCTAGTATATCTCAGGGACGAGATAGGGATGTCAATCCCAGCTATAAAAGGAGTACGAGCAGCCTTGGGTCAAGTCTTCCTTCTGAAGGGCATCGACCTGGGTTCCTCTAGACACATCTCTATGCTTGTCAGGAGTTTTGAACAGTCCTGCCCCCCGCAAGCGGTGAGGGTGCCTCAGTGGGACTTAGCTAGGGTCCTGAAGATGTTAAGTAGCCCCCCCTTTGAACCAATGAAGGATATTGTAGACAGGGATCTCACTCTCAAGACAGTCTTTTTGTTGGCCTTGGCCTCTGCGAAAAGGGTAGGTGAGATCCATGGGCTGTCTTATGACGTCTCTCTTTCGAAGGGATGGAAAGAGATCTCTTTCAAGTTTGTTCCTTCGTTTGTGGCGAAAACCCAGAACCCAGCAGTCTGGGATCCTAAATTCGAGGGGTTCTCTCTGCCAGCTATCCCTAGGACTGGGAATCCTGAGGATTTGAAGTTATGCCCTGTCCGTGCCATTAGGAAATACCTTGAGAGGACTGCACATCTCCGGCCAGGCATCAAGAGCCTTTTTGTCTCCACAGGTGTTACAAAGAAGCAGGTATCGAAGAATACCATTTCCTTCTGGTTGAGACAAGTTATTGCCAGGGCCTACAAGGAGGAGGGACTGGCCTTGCCAGGCACTCCCAAGCCCCATGACATCAGAGGTCAGCACTTCCTTAGCCTTTGAGAAGAACATGGCAGTGGGTCAGATCCTTCGTGCAGGCACCTGGTCGAACCAGTCAACCTTTACTGCCCATTACCTCAAGGACTACTCAAGAAGGTCCTTAGACGGGTTCTCCATTGGGACAGTCATCTCCGCGCTCCAAGTGATTTAACGGTAAAGCCCCAGGCTCAATCGTGGATAGCAAAACCAGGAGACACAGGTTCGTTCCTTTTCACCCTAATCCCCGTTTCCTATCCCTTCGGAGATAACCACACTTGTAACCATTGAAGAACACGTCTCTGCAACTGCATTACTGGACTCAGCATCAGAAGAATTTTTCAAAGGGTGAGTACTTAGACACTAACGTGAGCTCTTTGTGTAGTTACCCTATCGTCCGTTTTCCCAGTGTGTTTTTGGTTTTAAAACCTAATTCATATCTAGGCTACTTGGCGTCCGCTTGCTGGGTCTGAAGGTCAGGAAGTCACTCCCACCTCCTAAAGTGTAAGTCTCCTAAGAAAGTAGTTCGAGGTAAGTATTCGTGTTGGAACAAATAAAAAATTTTAAGTAATTTTTATTTTTCCTAGCATACTTACCGAGAACTACTTTCGGGTAATGGCCCTCCCTTCCTTCCCCGAGTGCCTCTCTGCCCTTGCAAGGACTTTTTGCAACATCCGAGGAACTTACTGGCGCACACGACCCAAGCGGACCTCGACCTAGCGGAAAGGCTACCCTCGGGGCACGTTCTCTCACTCCCGGGTTAGCCCTCCATAGAAAACGGGTATAGGGTATACTACACAAAACTCTGGTCGGTAGAGAGGAGATTACAGGTAACTCCTAAGAAAGTAGTTCTCGGTAAGTATGTTAGGAAAAATAAAGATTACTTAAAATTTTTGATTTTTCAGCTTTGGTCTTCCTTGGGGCTTGAGGGTTCGCCCTCCAAGGAAGTCTTACTTGACTACATCCGATTGGGTGCCGCTCTCAAGCAATCGTCGCCTCCGGCAGAGGTTGATCCTCTGTCGATTGTCGACGTTGTGGTGTCAGAGGTATCCAACGGCGTATCTCCCACTACCTCTGCCTCTTCAAACCCTACAGTAGCTGACGGCTTAGTTTCTCCCGTTCCTGTTCAACCAACGAGGGAGAAACTAAGTACAACAGTCTCTCCTACTAGTGTTTCTCCCCCTCGGGGGAGTTTACTTACAGAGACTCTTTTTCGGAGGACTGCAGAAGGTCAGCTTGCTGATCCCATGGGCCCGAGAGGGCATATTCGTGTCAAGGCTCGCCCTTCCTCTTCGCCAGAGAGGCCTTCCTTCACCTGCGGTGAGGAGGCGCCTCTTTGGTTTTACATCTTCGTTGCAGTCCCCCACAGAGGAGCCTCGTCATCGATCACCGACTGTTCCTGCTTTGGTCCTGGACCTCTCTGCGGATCGTTTGCGATCCCCTTCGGTAGAAGGTCGTCCTTTCAAAGGACACGTCGACCTTCCACCCGACAGACCTGCCGACCTGCCATTGCCGTTCCTGAGTGCTGATGCGCGCTACGCGCCAACGAAACCTGACCTCCACGCTCGTTAGGCATCGTCTTCTAACCCTAATACAGGGCATCAAGGACGTATGCGCCAACGCGCGCATACTTCCCTCACGCGCGATGCTAGCAAATCTGAGCATATGCCCACGTTCTCTTGCACGCCAGGCTTTGCCTGAGCAAGCGCGCCCACGCCCAACTACGCGCTAACCCTCACCTGTGCGCTTCTGCGCGCCATTAACCTCCTGCGCGCCATTAACCTCCTGCGCGCCATCAACCTCCTGCGCGCCAGCGCTCTCCAACACGCCAGCAACCTCTTGCGCGCCAGCGCTCGCCCACGCACAGCAGTAATTTCTCCTGCACGCCCACAATCTTCTGATCTGGGCGCTTTTGGGAAGTCTATCCTGACTTCTCCCACGCGCCAGCACTCGCCTACCCGCCAGCTTTCTCCAGCGCGCCGACACGCGCAGTCACCTACACGCGTCCATGAGGATACGCGCGCGCGCCCTCGCCCATCCTCTCCTGCAGCTGCGTGCCCACGAGCAGCACAGGCTTCAACTGCACGCCCGCGCACCAGGGGTATCTCTCCTGTGCGCGCGCGCGCGCGCGCCCTATGGCTTCTTCAGGGGCGCGAACTCTCGCCCGCACATTCAACGCTCTGATCTTGCGCGCCCACGCGCGCACGAATTTTCTCCCGCGCGCTCGCCTGTGCGCCCACAGTCTCCCCCGCACGCTTCTGTGCGCCCATAGTCTCCTGCACGCGCTTCTATGCGCCATCAGTCTCCCGCGCGCGATTCCTGGTATTCTGCATCGCGCGAGACTGCTGGACAACGCACGGCAAGGTCGCCATCGCCTCATTCCGCTCCCCGCAAACGCATAACAGCGCGTATTGTGGCAGAAGAGAAACATCCAGAGGGGTCCAGGATCCCTAAACTTTTACAGGCGAACCTACCTATGGGAACTTCTCCCAGGGATCCTTCTATCCCTGTCCCTTCAAGGGTGTCAGTCAACAACCTTGGTTCAGTGCTCTAATCAGAGCAGTTACACAGGCGTTCAAGCCTGTTTTCTCTGAATTAGGTCACAGATCCTTGGCTGTCTCTACCCCTCTGAAGAGAAAAAGAGGAGTTCCAGACGCGGTAACTTCTCCAAGGGCTAAGCCTTCGAGGCAGGTTCCTTCACTCCCCCAGAATTTCTCTCCTTCCCTCCTCGCGCTGAGAGGTCTTCTCAAGTGGGGGCTGGAAAGAACTTGCCATCTTCTATGTTAGAGTCCTACATCCTTCCCAGGAAGGAGTCTAAGGACTCGAAGACTTTACCAAAGTCCTCTACAAGACCAAGGACGGAGCCAACTAGCCACTCGGAGAACGTCCGCGACTCTCCCCAAGAAGAGCCTTTGGGTCAGGAGACTTCGCTGCAAGTCCAACGTCAGGAGGAGAACAGCAAGAGTCAGAACATGCGTTTTGGCAAGTTCTGACTCTAATGAGGGCTCTCAATGGGTTTTCCGACCCAGAGATTCTTCCTCGAGAGGGCAAGGACATGGTCTTGGACCGTGTATTCGGTACTCAAAAACCATCTAATACCAGTGCGGCTCTGCCCTGGTCTCAGGGGGTTAAGAGTACCAGAGACAAGATCGCTGTACAGCTCTCCGAGATGTCCTCCTCCAACCATTCCAGTGCCGCCAACAAGCTTCTCCCGCCTCCTCGCGTACAGCAGAGGCAGTACTTTGAGATCTTGGAGGAGCCTTGTTTAGCTCTTCCTCTCCATCATTCGTTGGAAGAGCTTACCAGGGGAGTCCCTCTTGAGAGAGACTCCAACCGGCAGGTCTCATTCTCGATAAGCGAGATCCTTAACCAGGAGAAGGTTGCGAAGTGTGTTATGCAAGCCACTTCGGGGCTTGACATCTGGTTAGGGACCTTAGGTATCCTGATACGCTCTGAGGATTTCTCCAAAGAACGTACCAGGAAAGCTATGGAGACGTTCCTTCTCTCAGGCACTCGTACGATCGAGTTTCTGGCCCACCAAGTCTCGAACTTGTGGGCAAACACCATCCTGAATCGTCGGGATGCGGTGGCTGAGAGATTCCATCAGAAGGTCCCTAGCACCGAGATCAATAGGCTCAGACATTCTTCCTTAGAAGGAACGATCCTGTTTGAGCCTAAGGATGTGGAACAGGCTGCTGAGAGGTGGAGGAAGTCTCACCAAGACTCCCTCCTTCATAGGGCTTTGACATCTAAGCCCTATAAGCCTCCAGCAGCCCAGCAGTCCTGTACAACCAAGACCGCTAAATCAACGACAGCAGCAAAGACAGTGGTGTCTAACCCCTTTCCTGTCAAGGATAGGAAAGGCAAAAAGTCCTCCAGGGGAGGTAAGACTCCTAGAGGGAGCAGCCGAGGCCGCAAACGCTAGGATTGGCAGTCCCCCTGCATATCCACCAGTGGGGGGATGCCTACAAAGTTGCTCAGACAGGTGGCAACAACTCGGGGCTGATTCCTGGACGATTAACGTAATCAATCAGGGATATCACATCCCGTTCACAACATCTCTACCTCCCCTGACGACGAATCCAGTGTCATTGAGCTCCCTTGCCATGGGATCGGCAATGGGGGCAAGCCCTTCGGGCAGAAGACCAGACCCTGTTGAAGAAGGGGGCTCTCCAAGAGGTCCTTGACAAGTCTCTAGGCTTCTTCAGTCGACTCTTTCTTGTAAAGAAGGCTTCTGGAGGCTGGAGACCAGTCATCGACCTCTCAGCTCTGAACAAGTTTGTCAAACAAACTCCGTTCAGCATGGAGACGGCAGACACGGTCAGACTAGCAGTGAGACCGCAATACTTCATGTGTACACTGGATCTAAAGGACGCGTACTTCCAGATCCCAGTCCATCCGTCTTCAAGGAAGTACTTAAGATTCAGATTCAGCCTAGACAACAAAAAGTACCAGTTCAAGGTGCTGTGCTTCGGTCTCTCCACAGCACCACAGGTTTTCACCAGAGTGTTCACCCTAATATCTTCGTGGGCACACAGGATCAGCATCCGTCTCCTTCGTTATCTGGACGACTGGTTAATCCTAGCAGACTCGGTGTCATCCCTTCTTCAACACCGGGACAAACTTCTGAGACTTTGCCAGGATCTGGGGATCTTGGTAAATCTCAAGAAGTCCTCACTGCTTCCCACTCAAAGACTGGTATATCTAGGCATGGTTATAGACACCAATCTCCACAAAGCCTTCCCATCAGACAACAGGATAGCAAGGCTGAGGAAGGTCGCAAGCCCTTTTCTCAGACGAGAAGAACTTCCAGCCCAATCGTGGTTACGTCTCCTCGGTCACCTTTCATCATTGGCTCGTCTAGTTCCCAACGGTCGCCTCAAGATGAGATCCCTCCAGTGGCGACTCAAGTCCCGGTGGAATCAAGGTTACGATTCCCCAGACGTCATGATCCCTATGGGACCTGCGGAACGGACGGACCTCCAGTGGTGGGTGGCAGACGAGAACCTACGAAAAGGAGTGGATCTTCTCGTCCTCCCACTGGATTTGATGCTGTTTTCTGACGCTTCAAAGAAAGGGTGGGTGGCCCACGTACTGCACCACACGACCTCAGGCCTGTGGTCAGATTCAGAAAAGTATCTCCATATAAATCTCCTAGAGATGAAGGCCTTCTTCCTGGCCCTTCAACAGTTCCAACAATACCTGGCGGGTCACTCTGTAGTGGTGGTGAGCGACAACACCACAGTAGTGGCCTGCATCAACAAACAAGGAGGTACTTTTTCGCAGCAGCTATCCCATCTAGCACACTGGCAAAGAATGCTGCATCCGAGTTGCTGCCATGAAGATATCCCATTCCGTGTAACGATTTCCTACCTAACATCAAGAAATTGATTTGTAATAAATGGCAACTGCACTGGGATAGTCTAGATGGCAATAAAATGAGAGAAGTAGCAAATGCCATATCTCCTTGGAGGTAAAACATGATGCCCCGAAAATGGGAGACTTCTCTTTGTCGTCTCCGTTTTGGTCACACTCGGTTGATACATGAGTTTCTGCTGAAGGGCCAACACCAACTGTATTGTGAAGACTGTTTAGTACCTCTAACAGTGAGGCATTTGTTGACCGAATGCCCCAATTATATTAACTTAGGGAATAGATATTTGTTTGAGGCTCGAGGTGAGGGTGGCAGGTTCATCCTTGCCAAGATTCTTGGACATGATGTGTCTTACTATGCAAGTGGAATTTTTAGATTTATTTCAGAAGCAGGTCTTCTGAAAACTATCTAACTTTTATAATGACATTCAACTTTTATGGTTTTAATTGAATATTCATTAATTTTTTTGTATATATAAACTAAATGATATCGGCGTCAATGACCTTAGATGTCAGGATGCCTGAAAACCTTAATCAATCAATCCCATCTAGCAGTAGAGATACTGAGATGGGCCGATACCACTATCGGCACGCTTCATTCTAGGCAAAAGTAATGTGCTCACCGACAATCTGAGCAGAGCGTCTCAGATAGTGAATACCGAGTGGTCTTTGGATCATCTAGTAGCCAACAAAGTCCTGACTTTGTGGGGTTCTCCAACTGTCGATCTTTTCGCAACAGCCATGAACTTCAGGCTCCCGCTGTACTGCTCCCCAGTCCCAGACCCCAAGGCTCTCTAGCAAGATGCTTTCCAACAACGGTGGGACAACATCGACGTTTACGCCTTTCCCCCGTTCTGTCTGATGTGGAGGGTGCTCAACAAGACCATAACTTCGGTCAATCTTTCAATGACCCTCATAGCTCCGCTATGGCATCGAGCGGAATGGTTCCCGGACCTTCTGCAACTCTTAACAGAGCTACCTAGAGAACTCCCTCCACAGCACAATCTTCTCAAGCAACCACATGCCAACATCTTCCACAAAGCCGTAGCTTCACTACGACTTCACACCTGGAGACTATCCAGCATCTCCTCTCTGAGAGAGGATTTTTGCAGCAAGTTGCTGTTAGGATGTCTGGACTTCTGCGAAAGTCATCCACAGCAGTCTACCAGGCAAAGTGGAAAGTCTTCTGTGGTTGGTGTTGTGGAAGGGGTATCTCTCCACTCGATGCCACTACAGTGAACCCTCGCTACTTCGCGGTTCGACCATCGCGGATTCACCACTTCGCGGATTCTTTTCATAACCCATGTCTATACATATATTGCGGATTTTCCGGAAATATCGAAAATACCGCGATGTGACCGATGGTGCGAGATTGGAGAAAGTAAGGAAAATTGAAATCATGATTGATTTTCAATATAAATGAAACTTTGAGGAGCAACAAAGATATCATTTGTTAGAGAGATAGAGAGAGGTAAGGAATGGGAGGTAGTGAAAAGTAGCCCACAGAGAGAGAGAGAGAGAGAGAGAGAGAGAGAGAGAGAGAGAGAGGAGAGAGAGAGAGAGAGATAGAGGGGGTTTAAATGTAATAAACAAAAAAATTTGATAGGTTATAACACATTGGTGCTTATGTAATATCAACTGTATACTGTAGACGGTTTGAATAAGTTAAGAAATGGTATAAATGATACTTTGTTAGTGTATTCGTACACACTCAAGAGCGGCAGCTAGATGACAGCTGATCTAATCACAGCCAAAAGTAAAAAAAAAAAAAAGTCAACAATACTCGATTTTTAAAACACACCCGAAATTTAAAAACAAAAGTACACGCTTTCTTAATGTGCAATTAACTATTGAAAGAGTGGCAATTTTCTAGAATAAAATGATATTTCCCAAAAAATAGTGGTTTGCTGATGAAATCGGATGCCCTATTTTTGGCTATGATTGAAATGGATGTAGACTCGGCCTAATTATTTCATTTCGTATTTAATTGACACTAAGAAAACTAATTTTAGTTTCTTCATCTAAATGTAAGTATTGTATAACACGAAGAGAGAGAGAGAGAGAGAGAGAGAGAGAGAGAGAGAGAGAGAGGAGAGAGAGAGAGAGAGAGAGAGAGAGAATGAATCAGCTGTTGTAATCAAATGGCGTGTTTTTGTTTCGTGAGAATTTCATCGCCACGACTTTAACAACAACATACTGTACTGAACTTTACAGTATTATACAGACTACTGTAATATGATAAAGTAAAATATTTGTAATCTATTTTATATGAAATGGGGCTATTTTTGTTTTGTTTAAAATTTACATTTACGTATGTAAAACAACCTCTCTCTCTCTCTTCTCTCTCCTCTCTCTCTCTCTCTCTCTCTCTCTCTCTCTCTCTCTCTCTCTCTCTCTCTCTCTCTCTCTCTCTCTCTCTCGTAGATTGTTTTCCTGCTTTGCTACGTATGTATGATTTTATATAGATACGGTAAATAATATTTGTAATAACATATTTTCTAAAAGCTTTTACTGTAATATCATTATTTATCACTTTCATCATCACTTTCATCATGCGGGTTTAAATTCCTTAGTTTGTTTACTGAGCGTACTTTATGACGCCGTCGTTTCAGGCGGCGTCATAAAGAAAAAAATTTCATTTGGAAGTCCTAAGAAAAATTAAGTAAAACATTAGTAATAACCAAATCAACATACTGTACTGAATAATCAATATAATTGATGCAAAAACTAACCTATAAACAGATGTGTAAATGCGTTTGTTTCTTCATTAGGATCAGAGATAAACGTAAACAAAACATTGGTTGCCATTTTTTATCGTGCTTTTTGGCGTGTTTAGGAAACGCATGATATAAAGTCGCCTTTAATATTTGTGCCTGTTTTAGTTTAGGGTACTGTATTACATGCATTAAGTGTTCTGTACATTAAAGGGTAGTTTGTTAACAGTACTACGTACAAGGGAAGGTTTTAAAAGTCTGAATATACATGTTAAATAAATAGGTAAATATGGTGTTACTACTTCGCGGATTTTCACCTATCGCGGCCGCGTCTGGAACCTATCTACCGCGATAAACGAGGGTTCACTGTATTCCAACAATTGCGGAGTTCCTCGTGTATTTGCGGGAAGAAATGCGCCTTTCAGTCTCGGCAGTGAAAGGCTATCGCTCAGCCTTAAGTCTAGCTTTCAGGCTGAAAGGAATGGACATTTCTTCATCGCTAGAACTTTCTCTACTCATACGTAGTTATGAACTTACCTGCCCTCAGTCGGAAGTGAGACCTCCCTCATGGAATGTGGTTCGAGTTTTCAGGTCTCTTAAGAGACCTCCCTATGAACCATTACGCCAGGCATCAGATCGCTACCTAACCTGGAAGACGGTGTTCCTGCTAGCTTTGACTTCGGCCAAACGAGTTAGCAAACTTCATGGTCTCTCGTATGACATCGCCCATTCAAGGGGATGGGGGGAGGTAACGTTCAGCTTCGTCCCTGAGTTTATTGCTAAGACTCAGTATCCTGGAGTAGCGGATCCTCGATTCGACTCCTTCCGGATTTCTAGTCTCCGTTCTGTAACAGATGATCCAGACCATCTCTTACTATGCCCAGTAAGGAGTTTGAGGCTATACCTCAAAAGAACAGCTGCAGTCCGTCCTCATGTGCCAGCACTATTCGTCAGCACAGGGAGGACTAAGAGGAGGGTCACCAAGAACACCATCTCTGCATGGATTCGTAGGGTCATTGATCTGGCCTTGAATCCAGATCCTCCTCCGTCACGTCGCCCTAGAGCACATGATGTCAGGGGCATAGCTATGTCCCTGGCCTTCAAAAGAAATTTCTCTGTGAAGCAGGTTCTTCAAGCTGGGGTGTGGAAGCGTCAAACAACGTTCACAGCCCACTACCTGCAAGACGTGACCCACAGGAGGCTCGATACGTTCACTATCGACCCTGTGGTGGCTGCACAACAGCTGGTTTAAAACCTCAAGCTCCTTATTGGACAAGTAACAGAAGGTTGAGGGCATTGTTACCCAGCTTTAGTCTGCATGAATGAAACGGTTTGACTGGCCCTTATTCTTTTCTTCATCATCCCCTCTCTTGGGGAAAGCAGCATCCTGGGTTCTCTGCATAGCTGACCTCAAACCACTGCAGGTAAACCATGCTCCCTTGTGTTCCTTGTATTAAGTTAATACTGTTACGTCCCCATACCCTGACAAGGTGGTATTGTAAAAGTCCTAGTCTACAAGTGTCCATCTAAAGAACTTCAGAACAACTTCCTAGGACGAGTCACACTTCTTCATACCTTCACACACAGCTTGCGTAGGCCGCAGTCCTTGCGTAGCAAGGTTCTAGCGAGGTGCAGGGACTCCTTATTTCTTGGGTGCTTACACACTCAAATAACGAGCCTCCGGGCAAAGCCAAAAGCCAGTACTGGCTGGGACGTCCACCCTTCCTAATGGGTGAGTCACCCCTATTAAATAGCGTGGTTTGTATTCCAGTTACGGAACAGATGACAAATTCGTAGATAATTTGTATTTTTCCTAACTATACAAACCTTAGCTATTTAACCAAACTTGCCCACCAGCCCTATCCCCCTTGAAGTCCTACCTCCAAGCAAAGTAAGTTCAAGCACAGGTGTGTGTGAGGGGGGGGGGGGCTTAGCAAGCTACCCTCCCCTACCCCTGCTAACTAGCGTGTGGGTAGTAAATCCTCGTTAAATTTTAATGCCTCGTCATTTCAGCTACGCCGAAAGTAATACAGTGGAACCTCTACATCCGAACGTATCTACATCTGAATTTTCCAACATCCGAAGTAAAATTTGAGCAAATTTTTGACTCTACACCCGAATTTTATTTCGACACACGAAGTAAACATTACGCCATTGAGCGTCGAGTGCTCAGTTCTCTGTTCTTGTGTGTATCGTGTGGTTGTCCTCTGTTTGGTCTGTTATTAACAGTACTTATTTTCTTTCTTTTCTCACATTTCCTTTTTGATTTTACCTATAATCATGGTGCCTAAGAAGCTAAGTTTCAGTACAGGAAGAAGGCAATTCTTTCATTAGAATTGAAGCAAGAAATTATAGAAAAACATGAGAGCAGTGTGCATGTGAGTGATACTGTATGGCTAAGCAATATGGCCGGAATAGGCCTATGATCTCGAGGATCATCAAGCTGAAGGCAGCCATTAAAGCAAATATCCATCGAAGGGGATCACCATTATTACAAGACATCGTAGCAATACCCTGGAAGAGATAGAACGCCTTTTGTTGATAGGGATAAAGGACAAAGAGATTGTTGGCAACGATCATTTGTGAGAAGGGCCAGCGTGATGAACAGAAAGAAAGAAAAAAGTGAAGCAAAGAAAACCGAGATAGCATTAACAAGCTCTTTTAAATAAGACTTCTCTCTTTTTCTGTTTCTCTCTAAACATAGCATTAACATGTTCTTTAAATAAAATCTCTCTCTCTCTCTCTCTCTCTCTCTCTCTCTCTCTCTCTCTCTCTCTCTCTCTCTCTCTCTCTCTCTCTCGTTCTTCTTCGCTGTTATAGTGTTAGATACGTCTACGTCTATTATTTTTTTTTCCGAGAGAGAGAGATTAAACAAAATGTGTTTAGAGTTCATATGATTTTTAACAAAGTCAACGAGTTGAAAAACAGTTAAATGAAACCAAGAAAGTAATAACAGCTAATCTGAATTCCTTTATTAACTAAAACAAATATTGATACAAACACACTCATGTGCGTATGCACAAACACACACACAGGTGCAAAAATTGCTACGCAGTAAGAGAGACGGTCGGGGAGGAGGTAGAGATGGTGACTGCGATAACATACCGTAACTCGTCACTGAAAGTGATGAAAATAAAAAATTAAAAGAAAAAAATGTAAAAAATATGAAATATAAAAAAAAAAATAAGCTAAGTTAGATTAAAATTTCCGTAGTGTAAGTTACGGTATGTTATCGCAGTCACCATCCCTACCTCCTCGCTGATCGTGTCGCCTCGTGCGTGTGTGTGTGTTTGCGCATACGCACACGAGTGTGTTTGTATCAATATTTGTTTTAGTTAATAAAGGAATTCAGATTCGCTGATATTGTTTTTTTAGTTACATTTAACTGTCTTTCAACTCGTTAACGCTGTTAAAAATCATATGTACACAACACATTTTTGTTTAATCTCTCATTTCTGGGTCGAACCTGTGGCGCCCGGTGAAAAGTCCTTCTTGTATATCTTTTCTGATAAAACCTTCCAATTATACCAGAGAAAGATAAAAGCAT
The DNA here is from genome assembly GCF_036898095.1 of Palaemon carinicauda. Lineage (NCBI taxonomy): Eukaryota > Metazoa > Arthropoda > Malacostraca > Decapoda > Palaemonidae > Palaemon > Palaemon carinicauda. The sequence goes on along the minus strand of NW_027168804.1, from coordinate 96,767 downwards.
GGAATGCTGAGGTTACAACCCTCGCGCGAGCACCTTTTGGGTGTCGTGTATAAAGCAAAGGCGCGTGAAATCCACTATTCACAGGTTGTCTTCCATTTAGTTAATTCCTTCGTCAAAGGGATGGGCCGATACAGAGGCCCTAGACACACCCCCATCGCCGCACCACCCACGCCACGACGCGAGCGCCATCTGAACAACATCCTTCTTTTTGGAATACAAAGTGTTGAATTGTTTTGTTGTGCTCTCGGTCCTTTTTATCAATCGTGGATTTATTTTGTCATGTCCGAAGCTCCATCTTCACACATTCCAATGTTAAGTACCATAGTTTGTTTTGACAGTATTTTATTGTACCGGGCTTTTGTTTTATATCCAGTATAGTCTGTTTTATTATTCCCGTCTGGCCTTTCATGGCGGCCATTGTTTGTTCACTGTTTGGGAATTCATCTTTGTCTGCCCGTTTAGTACTCTGTCACTTAGGTTCTTGGTTAAGTCCCTGGCCTTATGCCTTTAGAACCGTTATTATTTTTATTTTTATTTTTTTGTGTATTTATACTCATGGTACTTTTTGCTAGTAGTCCAGCCTACGAACGAGATAGTGATTTAGCTTTGTATTTGTTTAGTACCCGCCCCTCCGAGGCGTTCGTCACTCGACTGTGCTATTTATTTTAAGTTTTAGCAGTTGCTATTCTTCGATCGTAGTGTTTTATGGATGTACAGGTTTATTTTATACGTTTATAATAGTGTTGTATGTTTTTTAGTCCTGTTTTTGTGTTTAAGAGAGTGAGAGCTTGGGGTCCCCGTTTTCTGTTCGCAGTCACGAGTTACCCCTTTCTCTCGTTTTCTTTCTTAGCTCCGGTGGGGGAGCGGATTTCCCGTTTTCCGTTTTGTGCGTTCAGCGGGTTCTCCCTCCCTCACCTCTCCCCCTCTGGGTGGATGATAACTTACGAGTTATTTATTTTTCGTGACTTTTCAATTGTTAGCGTTATTTTGGTCCGTGTTTCGTCCTCTCCCCGTTACGGCTCGGGAGTAGTTATGAACGTTTTCCACTCCGCCTTGAGTTATACTCCGCCATGAGGGATTCTCAATAACTTTCGTTCTATTGTTATATTTATATTGTTTACTACATGGGACAGGCTTCATATTATTTAGATACGACCCTCCGGTGGCCCTTACTTCGGTCTCAGGCCACGGCCATATCCACAATAGCCTTTGTTATTACAACTGTGTTTGTTATTCTCAATAATTATTCAGGACCTTTCTTCTCCCTCCGGCCTCACCGGAGATCGTAAATACGCTTTACTATAATCTAAGCTTTAGTCTTTAGCTGCGGCTTAGCTTTTTATCTTTCACAATTGAATTATTAGCCACAATTGAATTATTCAGGGCATCTCATTATCCTCCGGCGTCACCGGAGGTCGCCCAAACACTTCACACTTATAGTTGCCTTAGCTAATTAGCTAAGGCTCCTTTATTCAGGACATTTCATTATGCTCCGGCCTCACCGGAGGTCGCCCATACACTTCACACTTATATTTACCTTGCCTTTAGCTAAGGCTGGTGTTTATATTTATTTTAAGGGCATGTCACTGCTTCCCCGACCCTTGGAGGTCGGCGGATTGCTTTAAGCTAATTATCCTTATGTCATTTACAGACATTGGGTGCATTACAAATATACAGACAATTGAATATTAAAGTGCCAACAATGGTATGGGGCGGTATCAACTTAAAGTTAATATTCAGTTGTTTGGTCAATGCAATATGGGTGCTTAGGGAATTCAGTGAGTGCCGGAACTCTAAAATAATAGGTTTTTTTATCCCTTATCAGAGTTTCAAGCAACACCAGACTCATGTCTCCTTTCTTTTACAGAAGGCCCGTTGTACTGCTGAAGGATGCTCTGCCTCGTTCAGCGACCCCGTTGGGCATGACCTCTGCCGGTCTCATGCTCACTGCTCCATTCCCTTTATCCAGGAACCGGGACAGGCCCAATACCCAGTGTGGTTCCCGGATTTGTGCTCGTTCTGTTACGAGTTGTCGTCAGTTCTGCTGAATGATGATGTAAGTGGGTTTTCCCTTTGTTCCTTATTTCTCGTTGGCAGACACTAATATAGACATGAATATGATATACACAGTATATTTGGGAGGGCAAACCCCCTCCTCCATCACTAATCACTGCAAATCTTACAGGCCGATGATGTCTCTCTTCGGTCAGCAAGGGCTACTCTTCGTCCGTGGGTGTCGGGCTTTGGCAGGAATGCCCCGTCTGGCGCACCCTATCTCCTCGATGGGGATATGGCCTCCCGTCTCTTCCCAGGCTCGACTACTGCTGCAGTCTCCCCTGACCTTGCTGCCCCTTTAATTGAAGAAGTCAGGGCTACCATTTCCGTGGAGGACGAACCCCTCGTACCGATGGACATGGCGGGTCTGGATATAGACGTAGAACCCAGGGACGAGCAGGTAAGTGGTGCCGAGTTGGTGGAAACCCTTTTCTCTCCTACTCCCTCTCCTACCTCTTCCTTTCTAGGTTTTGATAACTCTAAGGCTTCTCCTCGGGATCCCTCTGCCTCCGTACGACCCAAGGTGAAGCCACTTCGAACTTATAAGACTTCAGCTTTGCCAGTATCAACGTCACCGGTCCCCGGACCCTCGACAGCTCCTGATATTCATATTGCTCCTCGTAAAACCACTACTCCTAAGAAGTCTAAGTCTACCAAATCCAAGAAAAAACCAACGGGTGACTTTCAGGTACCCTGGGCTGATCTCCTCCCCATCCAACTGATCAAAGGATTGGTCAAGGATCAAATTCAACATCACTCTGGTGCAATAACAGAGATTAAGGATATGATGGCTACTCTGATCCGCGCCGGAACTCAGTTTCCTCCCCCTTCTGCCCCAGACGCATCGAAGCTGCTGCCCTTCGATAAAAACAATCCTTGGCGGTTTGCTTTGCATGCTCCATTCGTAGATGGTTCCCTAACTCTGGAGGGTTCCCTAACTCTGGAGGGCATGGGCACCCGCCCTCTAGAGGACCTGGAGTTCTATCCCCCGGGCCTAGCATTCCCGTTCAATGGTTTTGTACGGTTAAAGGAACATGCATTGGTCCGTATGGACAAGGTACCGAAGGAAACGGTCATATTTCCAAAAGAGCAGGCCCAGGCTATCTGGGCCAGAACACTATCAGAGTGGGGGTGTATTAACTCCAAGCTCACCCCACACAAAGGTTCCTACACTATTTTTACGACAGCGGCCTCCATCTCTTTGCCGCTCATAGACAAAGTCACAGAGCTGACTATACAGGCCATCAAAGAAGGCTCTTCCATGCCGGCTCTCAAGGAGACGGACCCCACCTCTTTGCTTATTCCGGGTTCCTCGGCAGCCTGGGATGCTGCGGCCTCTACCTTCACGGTGGGGAAACTAGACCCGGACTGTGCCTCTACTCTTTTCTCTGAGAAGCTTCCCAGATTAATAGAGAGTCTTCTCAAAACTGAGTTCGAGACCCGTACTAGACTTGCTAGGTCCCTCCAATCCATCACCTCCATGGAGTCCCTAGCATCTCTACCCAGAAGAAACGCTGTTCAGAGTCGCCACAAAGAACCAGCTGCTATCCTACCAAATAGATCTCCATGACTTCTGGTCAGCTCGGGTTAGTTGCAGGAAGTTCGTTCTGTCGGAGGCCACCATCAGGCATGAGCCGAACAGACTGATAGCTTCCTCCTGCTGGGGTAAGACCCTCTTCCCTCAGACCGAGGTGGATAAGGTTCTTCAGGACGCAGCGAGGGCAAACCAGAATTTGCAGGTAAGGTGGGGTCTCTCAGCCAAAAAGAGGTTCAAACCCCAGAGACACACGTTCTTCAAGAAGAAGCAGAGGTTTAGTCCTTACAAGGCGGCCCGGGGTACCTCGTCCCCACAGCCTTCCGCGGCCTCGACTTCTCGACAACAGGCGCCTCCTCAGCAGGTAGTCTACCTCGCTGCTCCCCCTGGTACACAGCCCAACCCCTCTTGGATGCCCTCACCTGCATACAACCCTGCCTACGAATCCTCCGGTTCCTTTCGTGGATACCAAAGAGGGAGTTCCAGAGGTAGAGGACAGTTCCGCCAACGCGGCGGGCCTAGAGCAAGGGGTTCCCGTGGAGGGAGGGGCCCTAAGTTCACTCCCTCCCAATGATGTGATGCCGGTAGGAGGGAGACTTTATCACTTCCGGGATCATTGGACCTTCAGTCCATGGGCTCACAGCATAATATCAAGGGGCTTGGGTTGGAAATGGTCACAGGGATCCCCTCCTCCACCGGTGACCTTCTTCCAGAGACCCACTCCCATCCTGGAAGAGTACACTGCGGAGTTACTCAAGAAGAGAGCAATCAAGCGGGTTCGATCCCTGAAATTCCAAGACCGCCTGTTTACAGTCCCGAAGAAAGACTCGTCGGCGTTGAGGGTAGTTCTGGACTTGTCGAAGCTCAACTCTTACATCCTTTGCGACAAGTTCCGTATGCTGACTATCTCTCAGGTACGGACCTTACTTCCCCGTGGGGCCGTCACCACCTCTATCGATCTTACCGACGCCTATTATCATGTCCCAGTAGCTCGAAACTTCTCTCCTTACCTAGGCTTCCGTCTCGGCAAGAGAGCCTTCGCATTCAAAGTCATGCCCTTCGGTCTCAGCATTGCCCCCAGGGTATTCACGAAACTGGGGGAGACGGTGCTCGAGCAACTCAGACACCAAGGGATACAAATCGTCGCCTATCTGGACGATTGGCTCATTTGGGCCCAGTCGCACCAGGAATGCAACAGAGCTACGTCGAAGGTACTCCATTTTCTCGCCAAACTGGGCTTCCAAGTCAACCTCCGGAAGTCCCGCCTACAACCATCAAGCCTCTTCGAATGGTTAGGCATCCGTTGGGACCTCTCAAAGCACAAGCTCTCCCTTCCTCCCAAGAAGGTGAGGAAGATAGCTTCCAAGGTCAGGAACTTTCTCAAACACAAACAGGTGTCCAGAAGAGCTTTAGAACGAGTCCTCGGCTTACTCCAGTTTGCCTCACTGACCGATCTCCTATTAAAAGCCAAACTCAAAGACATCAATCGAGTTTGGAGAAAGAGGGCGACAATACCTTTAAGAGACAAGACCTCGAAGATCCCCTCTGTCTTGAAAATGAGACTACAACCATGGTCCGATCGGAGGAACCTCTCCAAGTCGGTTCCTCTACAGTTCCCCTCTCCACAAGTGACAATTCATACCGACGCGTCTCTGAGTGGTTGGGGGGGTTACTCCCAACATCAGATGTTTCAGGGCTCTTGGTCACCCGCCATGAGACAGTTCCATATCAATGTTCTCGAAGCCATGGCGGTATTCTTGACCCTGAAGAGAATCTCCCCTCCGAGGTCGACCCACATCAGAGTAGTCTCAGACAGCACGGCCGTAGTCCACTGCCTCAACAGGGGGGGGGTCCAAATCACCCAACCTGAATCAGATCCTGGTCACTATCTTCACCTTGGCAGCCGACAAAGACTGGTTCCTGTCAGCAACTCACCTAGCAGGAGTCCAGAATGTGATAGCAGACGCATTATCCAGGACGAGCCCACTGGAATCGGAGTGGTCCCTGGACATGCACTCCTTCCGGTGGATACTCAGGCTGGTTCCAGGTCTCCAGGTAGATCTATTCGCGACCCGACTCAATCACAAACTCCCATGTTATGTGACACCGAACCTGGACCCTCAGGCTTATGCCATGGACGCATTAACCCTGGATTGGAACCATTGGCAGAAGATCTTCTTATTCCCTCCAGTGAATCTTCTACTGAAAGTCTTGCACAAACTCCGCTCCTTCAACGGGGCAGTAGCTTTAGTGGCACCTCACTGGCCAAAGAGCAGTTGGTTTCCTCTCCTCCTCGAGTTGAAACTCCGTCCCTTCCGGATCCCATTCCCCAAACTGACCCAGGTGGTCCAAACTCGGACTGTGTCAGATTCCTCAAGGATAGCCAAAACCCTAACTTTGTGGATTTCATGAAGTTTGCGGCACGTAGGGACGCAAACATCGACCCAGATAATGTCCTCTTTATAGAATCAGACAAAAGGGACTCAACGATTCGCCAATATGATTCGGCGGTTAAGAAACTAGCGGATTTCTTAAGGACTTCAGACCATTCGGTTATGACTCCTAATTTAGCCATCTCCTTCTTTAGGTCCATTTTTGACAAAGGCCTAGCAGCTAGCACTATAACCACCATTAAGTCAGCTCTGAGGAAAATCTTCCTGGTTGGGTTTAACATTAACCTGGCGGAGTCTTATTTCTCATCTATTCCAAAAGCATGTGCTAGGCTTCGTCCTCAAAAGGTCTCTTGGTCTCTAAATGATGTCCTCAAACTGGCCTCCGACACGGACAACGAAACCTGCTCTTATATCACTCTTCTTAGGAAGACTTTATTTCTAACAGCTTTGGCCTCGGGTTCCAGAATCTCAGAACTAGCAGCTCTCTCACGAAACTCAGAGAACATGGATTTCCTCCCTTCAGGTGAGGTACTTCTTTCCTGGCTAAGAACGAGGACCCCCAAAATAGGTGGTCCCCTTGGAAGATTATTCCTCTTCTCCAAGATACTTCTCTATGTCCGGTCACCACTCTCAGGGCCTTTTTAGCCAGGACTGCTACCCGATCGTCTGGCCCCTTGTTTATCAGAGAACAAGGAGGTACCATTTCCATACGTGGCATTAGGCAACAGATCCTATACTTCATTAAAGAAGCCAATCCGGGATCATTTCCCCATGCTCATGATATCCGATCGATAGCTACCTCCATCAACTATTTCCAGAATATGGACTTTGATAACCTTAAGAAGTACACGGGTTGGAAATCTCCTATGGTCTTCAAACGCCACTATCTAAAGAACTTACAGGCTCTTAAATACCCAACGGTTGCAGCTGGGAGCCTTATCTCTCCCCATTGATCTTTTGTTCTTCCTTTCATCCATCTCTTCTCTTCTCCCTCCTACCCGCCACTCGCACCACGACGCCGCTTCCTTGGTGGGTCGTTAGCCCTAAGTGTATTACATATTAGGTTAATATGATTGTAACTATTATTGTTTTCCGTTGTTATAAGGTTGGGATATTCTTAGCCATGTCAGTTTTGTTGCATGTTTTCCTCTGATACTCAGAGGTTTCCTTGTTATCATGTTTGTTTATCCTTTCTCTCACTATGCCCTGTGGCTAGTTTATATTTTATGCCTACTTACCTTAATTATATATGATTTTCTTTACATGGTGTTGTTTCTCTCCCCTTATTAAATTAGTAGTTATTGTTGGGCTTGGAAGGCATTCTCTGGTACATTTTCACCGGGCGCCACAGGTTCGACCCAGAAAAGGGATTTTGACGAAGGAAAAATCTATTTCTGGGGAGAGACCTGTGGCGCCCGGTGAAACCCTTCCCCTTATTTTACATGATCCCACCCTTTCCTTTCCAAGCCATCATGGCCAATACAGAAGGATGTTGTTCAGATGGCGCTCGCGTCGTGGCGTGGGTGGTGCGGCGATGGGGGTGTGTCTAGGGCCTCTGTATCGGCCCATCCCTTTGACGAAGGAATTAACTAAATGGAAGACAACCTGTGAATAGTGGATTTCACGCGCCTTTGCTTTATACACGACACCCAAAAGGTGCTCGCGCGAGGGTTGTAACCTCAGCATTCCATGCTTTTATCTTTCTCTGGTATAATTGGAAGGTTTTACTGTATCAGAAAAGATATACAAGAAGGACTTTTCACCGGGTGCCACAGGTCTCTCCCCAGAAATAGATTTTTCCTTCGTCAAAATCCCTTTTTTGTTTAATCTCTCTCTCTCTCTCTCTCTCTCTCTCTCTCTCTCTCTCTCTCTCTCTCTCTCTCTCTCTCTCTCTCTCTCTCTCTCTCTCAGAAAAAAAAATTAATAGATGTCTCTAACACTAACAGTGAAGAAGAACAAGAGAGAGAGAGTATTTATTTAAAGAACATGTTAACACCATGTCTACCTTCTCGCCGATTGTCCGTCTCCTCCTGGCGTAGCAAATCCTACACCTGCGTTGGCTGGTCTCTAAGGTAAAGTGGCAATAAAACACATTTTTTTATTCATTATTTCTTTATAATTATCTTTTTTACATGCTTCTTTCATATTATGCAGTTATGTTACTGTTATGTGTAATTATGTGTAGCCATTTATTAAGGATTTATTATGGGTTTTTAGGCTGAGGAACGAATTAAATGAGTTACCATGTATTCTTATGGGAAAATTCGTTTCTACATCCAAACATTTTCTACATCCGAAGTCGGTTGTGGAACGAATTAAATTCGTATGTAGAGGTACCACTGTACCCCTATTAAATAGCTAAGGTTTGCATAGTTAGGAAAAATACAATTGTTCCATAACTGAAATATTAGCGAGGCAGCTCCTCCTCTTCCCCCGGAGGAGGATATTTCTTTGTCTGTTAATAATAATGATTTATTACAGCTTTGGGTTTCCTTGGGTCTCCAGGGTTCGCCCTCCAAGGAAGCTCTGTTTGACATGATCAAGTTGGGAGCAGCTGTCAAACAGTCGCCGACGGTAGCAGAGATCGATCCTCTGTCTATCGTCGACATTGTTGTGACAGAGGCTTCTGATGTGTTATCTCAAACCTCTGCTCCTGATGTTGCTGCGGTAGCTGAAGGCTTACTTTCCCCCTCCGAACATCCTTCGAGGGAGGAACTAAGTCCTACGGTCTCTCCTGCCGGTGATTCTCCCCCTCGGGGGAGTTCACTCACAGAGACTCCTCTTCGGAGGACTGCTGATGGTCAGCCCGCTGACCCTACGGCCCCCAGAGGGCGTATAAGGCGGAAAGCTCGCCTTCCCCTTCGCTGCAGAGGTCTTCCTTCACCTCGAAAGGGTGTTAGGAGGCGCCTCTTTGGCTCGTCATCTCCGCAGTCCTCCGCAGAAGAACCTCGTCGTCGTTCACCGATCCTGCCAGCTACCTCCTTGGACCTCTCCGGAGATCGAACGATCTACTTCAATAGAAGGTCGTCCTTACACAGGACGCGCCGACCTTCCACCCTCCAGACCTGCTGACCTGCCATCACCGTTCCTGGCTGCCGATGCGCTGAGGGCGCCTTCTCACCCTGTTATTAAACAGGCAACGGTCTCTTTGGGGCATAAGGGGCATGAGCACAAAATTGTGTCTCAGTCCCTTAAGCGCCAGGTACTCCCTGCGCGCCTACGACCTGCAGCAGATGTTCCTGTCTTTGCGCGCCAGCGCTCACCTGCGCGTGTGCGCGCACTTGCAGCTGATCCTGTTATTACGCGCCAGGGTTCCCCTGCGCGCCAGCGCGCACCTGCAATAGTTCCTGCAATAGCGCGTCAGCGCTCACCTGCGCGCAAGCGCTCACCACTGGTTCCTGTTATAGCACGTCAGGGCTCTCCTACGCGTCAGCGCTCACCTGCGCGTCAGCGCACAAAGGAGGTTACAGAAATAGCGCACAGGCGCTCTCCAGTGCCTCAACGCGCAACTGCGCACAAGCGTGCAACTGCTGTTGTTCCTGATATAGCACGTCAGTGCTCACATGCGCGCCAGCGCACACCCCTGGAGTCTCCTGAGTTAGCGCACAGGCGCTCACCGGGACTTCAGCGCTCTCCAGACCGACAGCGCACTTCTGTGCGCCCGCATCCTGATGCACGCCCACGATCTCCTGCGCGCCAGGCACACCCACGATCTCCGGATCTGGGCGTAGTTCCAATTTCTCCTGTGCGCCATCGCGCACCCACGAGATTGCGCAAGCGCGCCCTCGCCCACTGCTTCAGCCAGATATACGCGCCCGCGCGCTAGAGATATTTCTCCTGCGCGCGCGCGCCCAACGTTATCGCCCTCACGGGCCCTTTGGCAGGATCCTGCGCGCCCAACGTTATCGCCCTCACGGGCCCTTCGGCAGGATCCTGCGCGCCCAACGTTATCACCCTCACGGGCCCTTCGGCAGGATTCTGTGCGCCCAATGTTATCGCCCTCACGGGCCCTTCGGCAGGATCCTGCGCGCGAACAATCGCCTTCGCGCGCGCGAGCACTCATCCAGCGTTCTGCGCGCCCCCTGTCATCGCCTGTCCAGGCCGCCACATGCCATCGCTCGCCCGCTTCGCTCCCGCGCTCCATCGCCTACGCACCCTCGCGCGCGACACAGGGCAGGGCCCATCGTGCGACCTGCAGCGCAATTTCCAGCGCGTTTCCCAGAGCGATCATAGGCGCGATCCCACACGTGAGGCCACAGGACATCGCGCGGCCAGGTCATCGTCGTCTCGTTCCCCACCCCGCAAGCGCAGAACAGCGCGCTCGTCGGAGGAGGGGAGGTTTCCGGATAGGTCCAAGGACTCTTCTTCTGTTTCAGCATCTTTTCAGGCGAACCCTCGCTTGGTTACTCCTCCTAGGGATCGAACGATCCCCTTCCCTCCAGAGGGAGTGTCTGACAGCGCGACTGTCAGTCAGCAGCCCTGGTTTGGTACCATTGTCAGAGCTCTCGTGCAGGCTTTTAATCCTGTATTCTCTGAACTTGGTCACAAAGCAGTGGCGGTTTCGTCTCCCCTGAAGAGGAAGAGAGGAGTTTCTTCCGTGGTAACTTCTCCAAGGGCGAAACTGTCTCCTCGGAAGTCATTTAGGAAGGCTCCCTCTCCCCCCCAGACTTTCTCTCCCTCCCCTGCGGACGAGGATTTCCCGTCCTCTGGGGAGTCAGGTGAGACGGGTCATTCCCCCATCGCACCAATGGGGGAAACCCCACCTCGCCCCGAGAAGTCTTCTCGGGTAGGGGTTGAGAAGAGCCTTCCACCATCACTGCTGGAGTCCTGCCTCCCTCCCAGGAGGGAGCCGAAGGACTCTAAGACTTTGCCTAAGTCTTCATCAAGGATTAGACAGGAGCCAGCCAAACCCTCGAAGAACGTCCACGAGTCCCCCCAGTAAGAGCCTCTGGGAACAGGAGACTTTGCTGCCAGCCCTTCAGGAGGAGAGCTACAAGAGTCAGAACATGCGTTCTGGCAAGTTCTGACCCTCATGAGGAGTCTTAATGGGTTTCCTGATCCAGAGAGTCCCCCTCGTGAGGGCAAGGACACAGTCTTGGACCAAGTCTACGGTACTCAGAGACCCTCGAGGGCCAGTGCGGCTTTGCCCTGGTCACAGGGGGCTATGAGTGCCAGAGACAAGGTTGAAGGCCAGCTCTCTGAGCTTGCTTCCTCCAGCCAATCCAGCACTGGTAACAAGCTCCTCCCGCCTCCTCGCGTCCATCAGAGTAGGTACTTTGAGATCTTGGAGGAGACTTGTTTAGCTCTTCCTTTGCACCATTCTCTGAAAGAGCTTACCGTGGGAGTCCCTCTAGAGAGACTCTCCAACCGGCATGTCTCGTATTTGGCAACGGAGATCCTGAGCCAGGAGAAGGTGGCGAAGTGTGCCATGCAGGCAACTTTGTGGCTGGACATCTGGCTAGGGTCTCTGGGCATCCTGGTGTGGTCTGAGGACTTGTCCAAAGAAAACACCAGGAAGGCCTTGGAGACCTTTTTGCTCTCAGGCACGCGTACCATCGAGTTTCTAGCCCACCAAGTCTCGAGCTTGTGGGCTAACACTATCTTAAAACGATGGGACGCAGTGGCTGAGAGATTCCACCAAAAGGTCCCCAGTACCGACGTTAGCAGGCTCAGACATTCTTCCGTCCTCGGTAAGAACTTGTTTGAGCCTAAGGACGTGGAGCAGGCTGCTGAGAGGTGGAGGAAGTCCAACCAGGATTCCCTTCTCCATAGGGCCCTAACATCGAGGCCCTACAAACCTCCAGCTACCCAGAAACCACGTCCTGTCAAGAGTACGAAGAAGGCAGCTGCAGCAAAGACAAAAGTGTCTAAGCCCTTTCCTGTCAAGGACAAGAAAGGCAAAAAGTCCTCTAGGGGAGGAAAGAATCCTAGAGGGAGCGGCCGTGCCAGCAAACGCTAGGATTGGCAGTCCGCCTGCATGTCCACCAGTGGGGGGATGCCTACAAAGTTGCGCGAGAAGGTGGCAGCAACTCGGGGCCGTTCCCTGGATGATTTCAGTAATCAGTCAGGGATATCGCGTCCCGTTCACGACATCTCTACCTCCCCTGACAGCGGATCCAGTGTCGTTGAGCTCCCTTGCCATGGGATCGGCCAGGGGGCAAGCCCTTCGGGCAGAAGTCGAGACCATGTTGAAGAAGGACGCTCTCCAAGAGGTAGTCAACGGGTCCCCAGGCTTCTTCAGTCGACTCTTTCTTGTAAAAAAGGCGTCTGGAGGCTGGAGACTAGTCAACGACCTCTCAGCCCTGAACAGGTTTGTCAAGCAGACCCCATTCAGCATGGAGACAGCGGACACGGTCAGACTTGCAGTGAGACCGCAAGACTTCATGTGCACACTGGACCTGAAGGACGCGTACTTCCAGATCCCAGTCCATCCGTCTTCGAGGAAGTACTTAAGATTTTGCCTAGACAACAAGATCTACCAGTTCAAGGTGCTGTGTTTTTGGTCTCTCCACAGCCCCGCAGGTTTTCACCAGAGTGTTCACCCTAATATCTTCATGGGCTCACAGGATCGCTATCAGTCTCCGTTACCTGGACAACTGGCTGATCCTAGCAGACTCAGAGGCAGCCCTTCTTCGTCACCGAGACAAACTTCTGGGACTTTGCCAAAATCTAGGGATCATGGTAAATCTCGAGAAGTCCTCTCTGCTTCCCTCTCAAAAACTGGTATACCTAGGCATGATCATAGACACCAATCTCCACAAAGCCTTCCCATCAGACGACAGGATAGCAAGGCTGAGGAGGGTCGCGAGGCCTTTCCTCAGACGAGAAGAACTTTCAGCCCAATCGTGGTTACGTCTCCTCGGTCACCTCTCATCCCTGGCCCGTCTAGTTCCCAATGGTCCCCTCAGAATGAGATCTCTCCAGTGGCGACTCAAGTCCCGGTGGAATCAAGGTCACGATTCCCTGGACACTATGATCCCTATGGGTTCTGCGGAACAGACGGACTTTCAGTGGTGGGTGGCAGACGAGAACCTACGAAAGGGAGTGGATCTTCTCGTCCTCCCCCCCGGATTTGATTTTGTTTTCGGACGCCTCAAAGAAAGGGTGGGGGGCTTACATTCTGAACCACAGGACCTCAGGCCTGTGGTCAGAATCAGAAAAGTACCTCCACATAAACCTGCTAGAGATGAAGGCCGTATTCCTGGCTCTTCAACAGTTCCAACAATACCTGGCGAGCCACTCTTGGTGGTGATGAGCGACAACACCACAGTAGTGGCTTATATCAACAAGCAGGGAGGTACCTTTTCAGAACAGCTATCCCATCTCGCAGTAGAGATACTGAGATGGACCGAAGTCCACTCTATCGCACTTTCGGCTCGCTTCATTCCAGGCAAGAGGAATTTGCTCGCCGACAGTCTGAGCAGAGCGACGCAGGTAGTGAGTACCGAGTGGTCTTTGGATCGTCAAGTAGCCAACAAAGTCCTGACTTTGTTGGGTTCAACGACTGTGGATCTGTTCGCTACAGCGCTGAAATTCAAACTTCCGCTGTACTGCTCCCCAGTCCCGGATCCCAAGGCTCTCTGGCAGGATGCCTTCCAACAACGGTGGGACAACATCGATGTCTACGCCTTTCCCCCGTTCTGTCTGATGAGGAGGGTGCTCAACAAGATCAGAATATCGGTCAATCTCTCGATGACCCTAATAGCTCCGCTATGGCATCACGCAGAATGGTTTCCGGACCTTCTGCAACTCCTAATGGAGCTTCCGAGCGAACTCCCTCCACGACACGAGCTACTCAAACAACCACATGCCAACATCTTTCACAAAGCCGTAGCTTCGCTTCGACTTCACGCCTGAAGACTATCCAGCATCTCCTCTCTGAGAGAGGATTTTCGCAGCAAGTTGCAAACAGGATGTCTGGACACCTGCGTAGGTCATCCGCAGGGGTCTACCAGGCGAAGTGGCGAGTCTTCTGTGGTTGGTGTCGTGGAAGGGGTATCTCTCCACTCGATGCCACTATTCCAGCAATAGCGGAGTTCTTCGTGTATTTGTGGGAGGAAATGCGCCTTTCAGTCTCGGCAGTGAAGGGCTATTGCTCAGCCTTAATTCTAGCCTTCAGGCTCAAAGGAGTGGACATTTCTTCCTCGCTGGAACTTTCCCTACTCATACGGAGTTATGAACTTACCTGCCCTCAGTCAGAAGTGAGACCTCCTCCATGGAACGTGGTTCGAGTTCTCAGGTCTCTTAAGAGACCTCCCTTCGAACCATTACACCAGGCTTCAGATCGCCACCTTACTTGGAAGACGGTGTTCCTGCTAGTTTTGGCCTCGGCCAAGCGAGTCAGCGAACTTCATGGTCTCTCATACGACATCGCCCATTCAAGGAGATGGGGGGAGGTAACGTTCAGGTTCATCCCTGAGTTTGTTACCAAGACTCAGAATCCGGGAGTGCCGGACCCTCGGTTCGACTCTTTCCAGGTTTCGAGTCTTCGTTCTGTAACAGATGACCCAGACCATCTCCTACTGTGCCCAGTAAGGAGTCTGAGGCTATATCTTAAGAGAACGGCTGCAGTTCGTCCCCAGGTGCAAGCTTTGTTTGTGAGTACTGGGAAAACAAAGAAGACGGTCACCAAGAATACCATCTCGGCCTAGATACGTAAGGTAATACACCTATCCTTGAATCCTGACCCTCCTCCGTCACGTCGCCCTAGAGCACACGATGTCAGGGGCGTAGCCACGTCCCTGGCCTTCAAGAAGAACTATTCAGTGACACAGGTCTTGCAAGCTGGGGTGTGGAAGCGTCTGACGACCTTCACAGCCCACTACCTGCAAGACGTGACACACAGGAGACTCGATACGTTCTCTATCGGCCCTGTGGTGGCTGCACAACAGCTGGTCTAAACCTCAGTCTCCTTAATGGACAAGTAGCAGAAGGTTGAGAGCATTGTTACCCAGTCTTAGTCTGTATGAATGAAAAGGTTTGTCTGGCCCTTATTCTTTTCTTCATCCTCCCCTCTCTTGGGGAAAGCAGCATCCTGGGTTCTCTGCATAGCTGACCTCAAACCACTGCAGGTAAACCAGGCTTCCTTGTGTTCCTAGTATTAAGTTAATACTGTCACGTGCCCATACCCTGACGAGGTGGTTTTGGGAGAGTCCTAGCCTTGAGTTCCATCTAAAGAACTCCAGGTCAACTTCCGAGGACGTGTCACTGCATACCTTCACACACAGCTTATGTAGGCCGCAGCACTTGCACAGCAAAATGCTAGCGAGGTGCAGGGACTCCTTATTATTGAGTACTAACTCACTCACATACTGAGTCCCCGGGCAAAAGCCAAAGCCAGTAATGGCCGGGACTTACCACCCTTCCTAAGGGATGAGTCACCCATATTAAATAGCGTGGTTTGTATTTCAGTTACGGAACAAATGACAAATTCGTAGATAATTTGTATTTTTCCTAACTATACAAACCTTAGCTATTTAATCAAACTTGCCCGCCAGCCCTGTCCCCTGTGAAGTCCTACCTCTAAGGAAAGTGAGCTAAATCACAGGTGTGTGTGAGGGGGGGTTAGCAAGCTAACTAGCGGTGGGGTAGTAAACCCTCGTTAAAAATCTAATGGCTCGTCATTTCAGCTACGCCGAAAGTAATTACCCATATTAAATAGCTAAGGTTTGTATAGTTAGGAAAAATACAAATTATCTACGATTTTGTCATTTTAGCGTTTAAGAAATATTTCTAATATCTTGAAACTGCTGCAACAGTGAAAAAGGAAATTTTGAGTTTTTTTGTTCATATTCAATTGCAGTATATGTGTTAATCTATGTAATTCAAAATGGTCATATTCTCACCCACCATGTATATTGCAGTACATGAAAAATTTGAATATGTACAGTAATTGAGAAGTAAATTGTATTCTGTCTAATTGGTTTTGGTTTTTATTAACATAGGAGTACTTAAGTCTCATAGGGTTGGTCCCCTAGCCAGCATAATTAATGACTTCAGTAAGAAGTGAATGGAATCTGTTTTCAATTTCAGGGCTGTAGCTGATGAGATGAAATATTTTCCCCCTGACACCAAGCAGTTTTCAACTACTGGCTGTAAGAGAGTATATCAGAAAGTATCTTATCATCTTACGGATGAGATGTACGACGTTCTTTTTGAGTGATGCCCTTGGGCTCTACTTAAGATCATTCTGTTGTGAGAGTGATCCTACTGTTGTTTATTAAGGAAGATTTCTTCTTCATTTAGAAGAAAATTCCTAAAAATTGATATGGTATAATGCATAATTAACTATGCTCTGCATATTCAGAGGCTTTAACCAAGGCCAGTTGGAGTTATTATGATGTGATATTAGATTTGCTGTTTTAATTTTTCACTGATTTATGTTGGGGCAAATTTAAGTGCTCTTGTATCGTCTTGTGGATAGTTTATTGACGCTAGCTTCGGGGGAACTAATTGTAATACGTATAGAGGAGTCAACCAAAGTTTTTTTTAGATCCTTGTATTCTTTTAGTTTTCCAACCTTTTTAAGAGAACACAAACTTATCTCTAGAGTAACAGTTACAGGTTGTTTGAAGCTGTTTACAATTTGAGACAAAGTATATTTTTAAACTGCACTAATATTCCGTAAACATGCAGAGTGCTTATGCTTATCTGCGCATTAAATTTGTTTGGTAAGTATTTCTTACAAGATAGTTTTAGTGTGTTAATGTGGTTTCTAAGATACTGTATGATTGCATATTAATGGGTTGTGATTTTTATATGCATTTGTACTATTTTCTGTGGTCGTTGTGTATAATTGTACACATGCTTATTTGGTCTTATTTTGTTAGTGGAACAAATTCATCTCCACTTGGAGTATTTCCTTGTATTCGGTCTTCTTTCAGAGCTCTCTTTATGTAAATATTATTATATTTTTCAGATTTACAAAACCAAATAATGACAAATTTCAACCATTTATCACTTGAGAAAATACTGTAATTAGTACTAGCATTATGAAACTATTTTTGTACTGTAGATGATGTCCCAGATATTATGGCCTCCTGCATAAATTCTGTTCTATTTTTCCAAGCTATTTCCTTTGTGGAAGCTAATTTAATCTATATTCAGTGATTAATTATGAATTACTTTGGGTGCCTTTTTAAAATATGACATTGTAATATTGTAGAAAGAAATTTTTTAATTTTTGTTTTTTTTCAAGAGTTAGAAGCATCTACTTGATAATCTGGTTAAAATATTTACATGAACTTGATAGTGTGGTTAAATCATTTGACAATAACAATGATTATTTTGTTTACTAAATTCATTCCGATGAACTGAAGCTTGATATTTTGTTTAGTGTTCACCTTAGCACTTAATTTTTTTCTAGTGTTGTGTTCAGTATCATATCATCTGATTTCACTCATTGCTGTACAGTATCTATTAATTAGATTTTACAAGACTGAGGCAGCTTATTTTAGCTACCCATGTACAGTAAGTTTATATTTAGAAATATTTAGAGTTGTATATTTGTCTGCATGGGATCTTATGTCAACTATGAATTACTTAAGAAATTGAGGGAATCTATTCCCAATTGTCTCGCAGCACTAATTTTCTGTGCACTGTAATTGTAGGTGATTTTTAAATATCAAGAAGTGGGTTTTTAAAATATGTAGAGTAAAATTTCACCTTAGAAAAAATTTGAAAAATATTAAGAGGGATAGAAAATAATAAGATTACCTTTTGGACAGGTTTGAAAAGTGACTCTATAGACAGTGATAAAAGTATAAATACTGATAATTCAAACTTTATTGTTACATGTGATGGTTATTCATAATTACCATTTGTTTTACTGTTTTTTTTTCATTTACGTAACCAAGGTAGTCAAGGAAATGTGCAAAACCTGTCAGTGTAAGTGTACTTTGAGATAGAAGCTGTTGTTCTTGTGTTTGCCATAAAATTTGTCCTTTGCTCAATTTTCTTGTTTTCATTCATAGTCAATCTAGGTAAATATTCTAGAAAGCTCTTACAATATGAAAAGCTAAATGAGTGTGTAAAGATAAAAGAGCTGAGGGCAGTTGTATTAAAATAGCATGAAGATAACATATTTTTTTTTCAAGTTCAGAAAAACAAGGGTTTAAGAAATTAGTACTGGACTAATCCTTAAACATAGCGACATTGTATTGAATAGGAGATAAGAGGATTATGTATAACATGCAAAAGCATCGTTATAAAATTGAAATTAGATAGAATATGGAAAGGTACATAAGATTGCGTGAGTAGCATTAGGGTGAACTTGTTAAAGCTGTTTAAAATACATGTAGACATGGATTTAGATTTTTGTTGAGGATTAAAGCCTCGGTTAGTGCTTGCCTTAACCGCCACCAAAAATTCTGGGAGTTTTATAAATATAATGACATCAAAATTAGGGACTATGATAGGTTGCAATCATTGATGGCAAATTGGGTGCATGAAATTACCATTCAGATGTGACATCCATTTTTATGTATTATAACCAACCATATGCAAATAAAAATCAGTTACAATAACAGCCTTCCTTGAACATAGCAAATTGCCCCTGGAACAGTTTACCAGCCAGGGGAGAAATAGCCTTTGTGTCCAACAGTGCCAGATTGTCATCTCAATAGATTAAGGATGATAAGCTATGCCTAACAAGTAGTACACATCAACTCAAGGGATAAATAAAAAGGGTCTTGCATGAGAAAAGCAAACTTGGACATCTTCCAGTGATATTGTCAGATGTAAATACTGTACCTCCTGGGAAGGAGGAAACCCCCTTTGAGTAGTTTGGTTTAGATGATATTGAATGTTGCAGATTTCTGGGTTGATCAGTAATCCACCAAGGGGTATCAATATATTTGAAGTATTCACATTGAGCTCTTAAGTATTATTAGTACTGTAGTAGCTGCCAAAAGAGTAGTTAAAAGCAACTTAGCAGTTATAAATAACAAGAAACCTTGCAATTTCTCCCTTCCCCTATTGGAAGGGTATTATAAGTTCTGAGCAGCAATTCTACCTAGCTGTCCAAATTTTTTAACATTACCTTTTTGGAATTTTCTGTTTTTAACCAGAAGGCCTTATGAGATGAGTTATGAAATATGATTTGCAGGTCTGATTGAACTATTCTAAGTACAGTAAATCAGATTGCGGCATTCCCCTTATTCAATGAACAGTAAATTGTGAAGTGGATGCATGACATGAAATTTTATCTATAACCTTTACTAAAGTATTAGAGAATCACCAAATTTTTCCATTGGTAAAACTGTTTGTGTAAATGATTGAAACTACAAGATTTTATGTACTAGAAAACTGAGCTTAATGGTTCATAGGTTGGCATCCTTGATAATTACTACAGAAAATGTAATAGGCTTCATACATCCAATCAGGGACTTTGATAGTCATTGCAATATGACTATCAAAGTTTAGTCATCTGTAAATGTGTGGCCATCATATACGGTACATTTACTGAGTGGCCTTAACTTGATATTGCATTCCTTTAAGGGACATTTAACATTTACAGAAAAAAACCCTTGCCCCTAGGCTATCAACCTGTTACGCATCCCCTTGGGACCACCTCGCTGCTAACGTACTGTCGTGCTTTTTTGCGGTTAGCGATCATTTCACTATCGATAGTTTTATCAAAGTTAATACTAATTTTTATCCTTATACAGTAATTCGTATTTATAGTTAAATGTAGGAGTATTAATTAAATTATGGAATAAAAGATAATTAATACTGTACTACTATTATTTTGTATCAAAAGGCTACATAATACTGAATGAAAAATATACATCTATGCATTATTATTCTTTTGTTATTATTATCAGGCTCCTCATCTAGTTTTGTATTTCATTTATTTCATCGATAGAAATATGCCTCCTCTTTAGGCCGCTTATTGTGAATGAAGCAAAACAAACCCGTTTTCTAATGTAAGGGACCTTCAGAAAGAGTTGCCAGACCGCACATAAGTTTCCATTTACAGTTTACGTATGCCTAATGTGTTGCCAATTGGTGTTCCTATACTTACTATACGAGTATACGTATTATTACGGGACTGACGACTTGAAACAGGCGTTTAAAGTCATCAACATAATATCTCGTTGAAGGTGGTACCGTGTAGATCGTGGTAAACATATTATTATGTGGGTGATGCTTAGCAGGTTAAAGAGTATGATTAGCCTCCTTGCTTTAGGAGTTTACTGGAAACTTTATTGAATCATTCCCTTCAAACTTCATACAATTTTTATAGTAAAAATTAATTATACATCACAATTCATATGTTGTAGGATAGTATTACAGTTACAGTACTTTAGTGGAGTTTTCTTACCTTGTGTAAAGGGTCAATCGTTCTAAATTGCAGTATAGGACCAAGAACTTGATGCATAGTGCATCAGCAAACGAGAGAAGGTAGAATGTATCTAAAATCATTATTTAACCTGGAAATGTATAATTAAGGAAATTTTGTAAATTCATGACAATGTTGAAAGTGTATGATTATCCAAAAACATTGTAATTAAAGTTCCTGTACATAAGGTGGAGTTCCATTTTTTCCCTGATAATTGACAATCAGGTATGGTTAGCTTTGTAGCTGTGGTGATAATAGAGGAGCAGCAGTTGGCCAGAAAATTTGTGAATATGGAAATAGTACAAAGACTTATAAGAGAGCCCTGGCTAGCATTAAACTTAGTTTTTAAAAATTATTACTGTACACATTATTCTCTTTCTAGTTATATCTAATGTTGGTTGATTTGATTTATGAGAGTTTGGTCAGATGACCTGGCACGGAACTAGTAGGTTATCCCAAACCATATCACGATGGTAAAGAGAGTTTAAATGGTTGGACAGCAAGGTAAAGATTCAGAATGTAAATGAGATGAAGTGTAAATATCCAAGGTGAGACTGGAGAAAAACTAGTTACACCATGAAGTAAAAGATAAAGAGGCTAGATTGCCTGATTCTAATTGGTAGGAATGAAGAGAGTGCAATGGGCTAAAATAGGGGTCCAGTTATTTGTTGAAGTGACATTGCAAACTAGTAATACTAACAGTACAGTGCTGTAGGGGAACTGACAGTATTGCTGCCATAATAAGGGTCTAATGTTGGTGATTTTAATCTTATGAATTCATGGTAAAGCGTAAATTCACGTGTTCTTTAAAAGAATGTAGAAACTGTTCATGTAAGTTATCTTCAGTCATATTTTTATTGTATAGTGTTTACAGTGATGATATGCAACCTCTTATAAACTATTTAAATTAAGTTCATACAAAATATTGGAGATCCTCATTGTATGTTGTGTCACAAATTATAACTGGTTAATGGAATTATTTCATTTTTATATGTATGTACACCTGAGTCTATTCATTGTTGATACAAGTAACAGTTATGTGGGACAGTACTCCTGAATTACTATTTTGCTCGATGGAAGTGAGTTGCATTATGCTTTTTCTGTATTTGATAACTTGAGTAATTACAATATATTTTTTTTTTTTCAAATTTCATCTTTACATGTTCCACATTAGTATACCTTTTACTCTCATCATGTTGATTTGTTGTCTTAAGCTTGGCATTTAACCTTTTTGTTCTTTTGCTTGCATTTTTTTTATCACATTTCAAAACCAATTATAAAGATAGTTTTCTAAAATTCTTTTCTTACAAATACAGGTTAATAAAAACCTAAGATATTGATAAGGCAGCCACTATTTCTCTAATGATGCAAAATATTGGAGATCCTCATTGTATGTTGTGTCACAAATTATAACTGGTTAATGGAATTATTTCATTTTTATATGTATGTACACCTGAGTCTATTCATTGTTGATACAAGTAACAGTTATGTGGGACAGTACTCCTGAATTACTATTTTGCTCGATGGAAGTGAGTTGCATTATGCTTTTTCTGTATTTGATAACTTGAGTAATTACAATATATTTTTTTTTTTTCAAATTTCATCTTTACATGTTCCACATTAGTATACCTTTTACTCTCATCATGTTGATTTGTTGTCTTAAGCTTGGCATTTAACCTTTTTGTTCTTTTGCTTGCATTTTTTTTATCACATTTCAAAACCAATTATAAAGATAGTTTTCTAAAATTCTTTTCTTACAAATACAGGTTAATAAAAACTTAAGATATTGATAAGGCAGCCACTATTTCTCTAATGATGCAAAGCGACAAGTTTAGATGGTGTGGAATGATGTCATACACTAAGGTAAGATTCTTCTTAATACATTGATAAATTGGTACCTTTTACTTAGAAGGGAGTTATAGTGTCAATATATTTTCTCTGTAGCTAGTTACTGCCTGCATTGTGCCTATCAAAGCACACATAGATATCAGTAAAGTAATTCTTTTGTCTTTTTTATATGCTGATCAACTTACTAGACTTTGGTCTTTTCTTACTTAGTTCTTCAACTTCATTACCCAAAACTAGCTCCAATTTTGATCTCTGATGGCCATATCCTTCAGGTGAGCTCTGCGAGTCTAGAAATGTCACTAAGCCTGGTAAAACTATTTAATGAAAATAATAATAGGCATTATACAAAGGAATGAAATCACAGATTAACAAACCATAAATGCAAAGTGATGGCTATCAACCTTGCTACACAAAGTTATAGTGAAATTTTTAAGTGTTTTGATAATTTCCATATAAATTACACAGTGTTTTGTTATTATTATTATTATAACTTGCTAAGCCACAACCTTAGTTGGAAATGTAGGATGCTATAAGCCCAAGGGGCCCCAACAGGGAAAATAGCCCAGTGAGGAAAGGAAACACGGAAAAATAAAGTATTTTAAGAAGAGTAACATCAAAATAAATATTTTCTATATAAACTATAAAAACTTTAACAAAACAAAAGGAAGAGAAATTAGATAGATTAGTGTGCGAGTGTACCCTCAAGCAAGAGAACTCTAACCCTAGACAGTAGAAGACCATGGTACAGAGGCTATGGCACAACCCAAGACTAGAGATCAATGGTTTGATTTTGGAGTGTCCTTCTAGAAGAGGTGCTTACAAATAGATTCATCCCATAAAGGGAGGGGTAGTGCCATCAGTGCACATGTAGTGTAATATTGTCATTACTTTGTAGCTTTGCTTTATATCCGTCTACTTTACCTCCATTCCTGGTCCCTTTCCTCCTTGCTTTCCAACTCTTCTAACATTTTCTTCATAGTGTAACTGCAGGCTTTTCCCTAGTTGGGCTCCGAAGGGCCTTACAGGCCCCAACACTGGGATATTTAGCCCAATATCATAAATCCAAGAGTTGGTTGTGGAGATACGATTTACTGTAAATTTTTTTTTTATTGTAAGGGACATTTCACATTGTTTGATGGCGTTTATTGCAGAGCCAGCTTTTCTTGATTCAATTATATATTGTACATACAATTAGAGTTGCAAGAATAACTACTATACTTTTGGAACAAATTTGTTATTAACTAAGTTTTTAATAATAGTATAAGAGGGATTACTTGGCGTGAAAATATTATGATTACAGTACAGTATTGTGGTGTGGATTGATAGTACTCCTTTTACATTAAAAAATGTTAAGTGTATTGAAGTACAGTACTGGACCTATAAATGATAATCAGCCCTTGCATTTTTTTTATATATTTATTTTTATCTACAAATAATTGTGTAGTAATTCACAACTCGTGTAACATTCTTTTATGTATTGATATATAGTTGAGCATGAAAAACCACAAAATCTAGTCATTGCATACTTCTAATTTATAATATTTAGTTCATTTGAAATTCCTTACAGAGTAAATTCAAATATGTTTTTCATGTATCTTAATTGTCAAGACTATTTTCTAAACTATATAATTGGTCATATAATCAAATTGAGTTGTTTCACGTGTCATTTTACTTGAAGATGAAGGGATACTTCCGCCAAGGATAAAATTATGAGATGTGATTAATAGGTTCACACATCAATTAAGGTTCTTTCTTAACTTAAAACATGCAAGTTGTTATAACTTTTCTCAATACTTTAAGTGTCGAGACAATTATTTAGAAATATATGCACATTTGAGAATTTGGCATTGAATTTTTTTTTGGTTGAAACGAGGTAAAATGATAAATCATAATTATTATTGTGAAGTCTTTAGTTTGTACATACTGCTCTGCAGTAATTTAAAGCACAGTGCAGTATTTCATACCTTGTAATTAGCATCTTGTAAATAAACACATTTCAGTCATTCTAAAGTTTATATTCTGATATCACAAACAAATGAAATTTGTTAACAGAGTGAGAATATAGTAAGGGATCATTGTAGCATATTATACAGTAAGTTTAACAAATACCTTATAATATAGCCTCCAACTTGAGTTTTAATTCAGCTGCATTATTCTTATTATGGGCTGCAGTTATAATGAAAACAAGCTGCATTTCTTGATAAAATATCCTAGTAAAACAGATTGGTATCTATGCATTATGTAATTATCGGCCTATTAAATTTATATGTAATTCATCTTGTAGACCCTGACACAAACATGGCAACCATTGATGGATGAGTTGTAATCAATACAATGTCCCCAAACAAACAATATGCAGTAGTATATACAATATGTCATTAGGGTGTACAATATAAACAAACACTAATGAAAGTATCAAATTAGAATTTTTTCCGTAAAGTACAGTATTAAAATTCCCTAACAGGCTGAAATAAAAGGCAGAAATACCACATTCTTTTAAATATGAATTCTAAGATTGAAATCTTTATTGATTTGAATTCGGAGGATCTTTAGTTAGTACAGTATTTTGATTACTTTTCCTGCTATCTCCAACTGATGATATTTACATTTAATGGGAATGCAACTTAAATGTCACATAATGAAGGCTTAATAAGGAAGATGACCGTCTTAAAACACATTTTCTCATCCATTTTCCTTCTCAATTTTCTCAACTTGTGTTCAATACTCCCTCATACAACTCTGGACTTGCTGGATTTTCCAGTTGCAGAGATATTTTTACAGTTGGGGTCTCCCCATCCTCTGCTAACTTATATTTTCTGGTATTATTTATCACAAGTTTCATCTCTTTACATTCGTGGTTCTCTCTTTCAGCAATAATCTGACATTAGACTCAATGTCATCATCAACTAAAGACAGGTCATCTTCCATTATCCTGATGTTTTCTTCTTGGCTTAAGTTGGAGCTCCTATATTCTGGCAGATAAATGTCTTTCAAAAATGATAATTGGTTGAAGTAAGGCCAAGTACTGTTAACTATTTCCGAAGCTCCGTCACCTGATTTGGGTTTCTCCACTTTCTTCAATTCTTTTCTATAATAGTCTTTTAGGTTTTTCCATTTTCTTTTAATGGAAATACCTGAAAGATACAATCAAAGTAAACCAAAGTGTAACATAGCTCTATAAAAGTTTGAAAAAAAATATAAAAAAATGGGATAAACAAAGAGCTGCTAATAGAAATGTTATATTAATTGTCATAACAAACAAATTCTTTACTTTTTTCTCTCCTTTTCAGGTTTCTGGCGAGTGGTGAATCTTTTCGATCTTTGGCTTTGCGTTTTCGTCGCGGTAGAAGCGCTATTTCAGAAGTTGTAAAGGAAACTTGCAATGCTATTTGGGAGGCTCTAAACAATGAATATTTACCCTATCCAAATAAGGAAGCTTGGCTTGCAACTGCAGAAAACTTTTACAAAAAATGGAATTTTCCTAACTGTATTGGAGCATTGGATGGGAAGCATATTGAAATAAAGTGTCCCGCCAGGAGTGGTTCGACATACTACAATTATAAAAATTTTTTCTCTATATCGCTACAAGCAATGGCAGATGCTGATGGCAAACTTATCACAATTGATGTTGGTGGTGTTGGTAGGCAGAGTGACTGAGGACTTTTCAGATCATCTGATTTATACAAACTTTTGGAGTCTGAACAACTTAATATTCCAGACCCGTCTACGCTTCCTGGTACTGATGTGGAAGTTCCCTATGTCATTATAGCTGATGAAGGATACCCCTTGTTACCATACCTTATGAGACCGTTTCCTCAAAGGAACTTGGATAACCAAAGAAGAATATATAATTACCGTCTATCAAGAGCTCGCAGAAGTGTAGAATGTAGCTTTGGTGTACTGACAAATAAATGGAGGATATTATCTAAACAAATTGAGACAGATGTTACCACCGCAGTATCTATAGTTAAAGCAGTACAGTGGAACCTCTACATCCGAATTGTTCCGTAACCGAAATACAAACCACGCTATTTACAAAGGGTTATTACTTTTAGCGTAGCTGAAATGGCGAGCCATTAGAATTTAACGAGGGTGTATTACCCCCGCGCTAGTTAGCGGGGGGTAGGGGAGTGGTAGCTAGCTACCCCTCCTCCCCCTCACACACAGGTGAATACTCACTTTCCCCTTTGGCTCGGACTGTGACAGACGTCTCTGTCTTGGTCCTCGCTTGGCAGCCATTGTCTGTTTTGTCTTTACTTAATCGCTTACTTTTCTTTTACTCAATATATATGTAAACATGTTTTCATGTTTGTATATATATTTGAGTATAGAAATAAGTAAGTTTCCTTTTCAGATGTGTGTGTGTAGTGTACGATATCTACGTGGAGGCCTCGGCAGTTAGGCCACCACGGCGTATTTTATGGGTGGCGATCGAGTTTGACTTATGTCTTTCTCTCTCTCTCTCTCTCTTGAGGTCGTTCACCCTTTTACTACGTGTTACTACGCCCTTGTAGCCTAGCTTCCTTTCCGTGTGGGGGGTTGCTACGCCGTACGTTTGTATCAATTAGTTATGAATCTAATTGTAGTTGTTTTTTGTTTTTCACCTCGTAGAACGATTCCTTTCGGGGTTTTCGTTTTTTCTTTAGTGTTCATTCATTTTTAAATTACATAATTACATAGTTACATAATTATAATTGTTATAATTCTGTTTTGGTTACAGCTCTCCTTCCGCGAGTGTAAGTGGTTGTGAGGGCACGTGCCTGTTGTGTAATTCTTGTTCCCTTTCCTCGGGATTCCTCTTCGGAGCCTTCCCGGGGGAATGAATGTGTACTAATATTATTTGTTTTATTTTTTTACTGTTACCGATCTAGTTCGTTTCTGTAATATAGCAACGGTATGAGCTGTCTGGTTGAGTCCTGGGGATTCTGCTGTTGCTGCCTCCCCCCTTGTATTGTCGTCAGGGGTGTGTCTCCTTCTACTGGTAGTACTCCCGTGTCGACGGACAGCTCTCCAGTTCATTTTAGAACAGTCAGGAGGCTTGCCTCCTTGGGCGGATAACTTTCCTTCCGAGGGAAGTTTTTCCTGTCCAGGCTTGAGTTTTTTCCCTTTTGGGGGGTTCTTCTCTTGCCTTTTTTTCGTGCGACTATGCTCTTGGTGCTGAGCGGTCGCACCTGCAGTTTCGCTCAAGGGGCTGGGCAACTGCAGGAGCTCCTCTTCGGAGGATTGCTCCTTTTAGGTCACTGGCTGACCAGTCTCTTCCACGAAGTGTTTCTCTTTCGTTCGCGAGAGAGTACACTCATAGAGACTCCTCTTCGGAGGTTTCTTCTGTTGCTGTTGCTGTTGGCCTCCCTCGCCGTAAGGCCCTCCGTCCGCCTCGTCGTAAGGGCCTCTCATCTCCCTATAAGGGTGCTTGAGGCGCCTTTTTGAATCTCCGTTTGCAGCCTACAACTCCTTTTTCTCGATCTTCCGCCTTGGTGCAGATGGACAGCAGTCTAATCTCGTCTTCCGACGGGCAACGGTCTTCCCGACGGACAACGGTCTTCCCGACGGACAGCGGTCTTCCGACGGACATCAGTCTCCCGGCGGACAACGATCCCTTCGGGGCAAAGGGTTGCCCCCACGGGGGTTCTTCCCTTGCGTGTCAGGGTTTCCCTGCGCGCCCTTCTGCTCATCAGCGCTCTCCTGTTCGTCAGCGCTTTAAAGATGATCTTCCCTACGGTTCCTGTTACGTGCCCTGTGCGCCCACGTTCGCCCTCGCGATCTAGAACTTCGGTTCAGGTCGGGGTCAAGGACTCTTCTTCTTTGCGCAGACTTCCACGCGTAGCCTTCTGCTCGTCAGCGATCATCAGCTCGTCAGCGATCATCAGCTCGTCAGCGATCGTCAGCTCGTCAGCGATCGTGCGATCGTCAGCTCGTCAGCGATCATCAGCTCGCCAGCGATCTCCGGATCGCCCACGTGTGTTACAGCTGGCACGCCAACGTTCTCCAACACTTCTGAAGGAACATGGTTCGCCAGCTACTAGCTCACCTGCGGATGCTGATCGCCATCGCGCGACCCTCAACTGCGGATGCTGATCGCCATCGCGCGACCCTCAACTGCGGATGCTGATCGCCATCGCGCGACCCTCAACTGCGGATGCTGATCGCCATCGCGCGACCCTCAACTGCGGATGCTGATCGCCATCGCGCGACCCTCAACTGCCGATGCTGATCGCCATCGCGCGACCCTCAACTGCGGATGCTGATCGCCATCGCGCAACCCTCAACTGCGGATGCTGATCGCCCGCTTACGCATGCTGCTCCTCATCGCTCAACCCTGAACGATCGCCCTCTTGCGGATGCTGATCACCATCGCACCCTTTCACGCGATCATTCACCTGCGCATGCTGCTCGCCATCGCACAACCCTGCACGATCGCCCGCTTACGCATGCTGCTCCTCATCGCACCACCCTGAACGATCGCCCTCCTGCGGATGCTGATCACCATCGCACCCTTTCACGCGATCATTCACCTGCGCATGCTGCTCGCCATCGCACAACCCTGCACGATCGCCCGCTTACGCATGCTGCTCCTCATCGCACAACCCTGAACGATCGCCCTCCTGCGGATGCTGATCACCATCGCACCCTTTCACGCGATCATTCACCTGCGCATGCTGCTCGCCATCGCACAACCCTGCATGATTGCCCGCCTACGCATGCTGCTCCTCATCGCACAACCCTGAATGATCGCCCTCATGCGGATGCTGATCACCATCGCACCCTTTCACGCGATCATTCACCTGCGCATGCTGCTCGCCATCGCACAATCCTGCACGATTGCCCGCTTACGCATGCTGCTCCTCATCGCACAACCCTGAACGCTCGCCCTCTTGCGGATGCTGATCACCATCGCACCCTATCACGCGATCATTCACCTACACATGCTGCTTGCCATCGCTTACCGCCAGCGATCTTCTTCACCTACGCGGCAGCACGATCCCTCGCCGTCACGCCATCGCTTGCGTTCGTCGCCTCGAACACGTGTTCATTTACCTGCCCACCCTCACGCCCATTCGCCTGCGCGCCCGTGCGATCGCTCGCCTGCGCGCCCGCGCGATCGCTCGCCTGCGCGCCCGCGCGACCGCTCGCCTGCGCGCCCGCGCGACCGCTCGCCTGCGCGACCGCTCGCCTGTGCGCCCGCGCGACCATTCGCCTTTGCGCGACCGTTCGCCCTCGCGCGACCATAGTTCGCGGCGAATTCCACAGCCGGTGGTAGCAGCAGGGACGCGTGCTCCTAGGCGGCACTCGGGATCACCTCCATCCAAGCACAGGTTGGTAGTGCAGGACGAAGACAGGTCAGTACAGCATTCTTCCCCACCTTCTTTTCAGGCAGGAACCGTCGTGTCCACTCCAAAGGATCGCCCGATCCCTTTCACCTTAGCGAGGATTTCGGACTCTGTGTCCTTGGAGCAGCAGACATGGTTTGATCCGCTGGCACGGGCGTTAATGAGGGTTATGAAACCAGCACTCTCCGGCCAGGGTAACAAACCAGCGGCTGTCTCTCCTACGCTGAAGAGAAAGAGAGGAGTGGACTTCGTGGTGACTTCCCCCAGGGCGAAGTTGGTTCCCAAGAGGTCGGTCTCGAGGGTCCCCTCTCCTGCACGAGTACTCTCTCCTTCTCCCGCCCTGGAAGGATTTTTGGCGGGGGGGCTTTCCGTTCAAGATTTCTCCATCGGACAAGGGGTGACTGCTTACCTCTTCCTCTGGGAGCTTACCAGGTTCTTTCCCTCCTCGGTTACGGCCCGAGGTTTGGTTCAAGGAAGCTACAGGAAGATCAAGGGTACTTTCCTCCTCTCGAGCTCAGGCACCTTGGCCTTTCGTCGTTAAGTATCTACTTGCGGACAAGCTCGATGTTGTACCATCTGGACGCGCTGACTGAAGGCTTCCTTCGGGTGTCTCATCTGTGGAGGTCAACGACCTCAGACACCCTTCCATCCTTGAGAAGAGTTTTGTCTTTGCCCAAGGACAGAGACTTAGACAGCTGCTGTGCGGAGTAAATCGACTTCCGGTTTCACTCCTCCAAGGCGCTTTCTTCCAGACTCTGCAGGGCTCCAGTTCCCTTTTCTTTCAACCACGTCGGCCTAAGTTATCGGCTACGACAACTGGGACAAGGTGTCCAATTGCAGTTTCCTCCTGTCAGGAACAGATGGCACGGGAGACTCCCCCGGGGGGGCATAGTCCTAAAAGGAGTTCACGAACTCTAGGATTGCAGGTTTTTTCGCTGGGAGGATGCTTAAGGTTACTCATCCGAATGACAGCTTCCCGATGCCCATTCCCGCACAATCTCTGTGAGTAGCCAAGGATATCGCGCCTGCCGTCTCTGTCAGCGAATTCAGTGTCTCTGAACCTCTATGCCATAGCATCAGCAGAGTTGCCCAGTTGGGCAGAATGATCCATACCTTAGGCGAAGGTCTTCCTTAGGATCATCGACGGCTTCACCCCCGGCCCCCTCAGTCGATCCTTTCTTGTAAGGAAGGATCTGAGAGGGGATGTCCATAGTCGACCTCTCAGCCCTGATCAAGTTTGTCGAACAAACTTCGGCCAGCGTAGACCAGCAGAATCGATCAGACTGGTAACGAGGCGACAGGACTCCTTTAACCCTGGATCGGAAGGACGGGTACTTTCAGTTTCCATTCCATCCATCTTCCAGGGTGCTCGTCGAATTCAGCCTAAACTGCAAGTATTCCTGCTTATGATGCAGTGTGGCTATCCCGCCGTGGCATAGCAGGTTTGTTTCCCCAGAGAACTCTCCCTGCCTTCCTCTTGGCCGCTCAGGTGCAGACTTCCGCCTCCTCTGCTGTTTGGAGGGCTGGTCAACTCCGGTAGGCTCGGGTTTCGACCTTCTTCAGCGCCGGGAAAAGCTTCCGGATGCTGACCATGAGTGTGGGCTCATGGTATTTTGCTTGGAGCCTTCTCTTCCTCTGCCTCAACATCTGGAGTATCTGGCCATGATATTGAGTCAACCGCCTTACCACGTTGGAAACCCCGCTTCTCGTCCGTCCAGCGAGGTTAAGCAACGTCGGTACTTGGATGGGTGACCACCTGGGGACGCCAGATTCTGTTACCACATCCTCCGAGCCTTCCTTTCGGTTGACTGTGGCAAGACTGAGGAGAGTCGCAGTACCTGTTCTCAGTCAAGCAGAGTTTTCAGCCCTACCTTGGAACGTTTCCTAGTTCTTCTTTCCTCATTGACCCGTTTATAGTCCGAACGGTCGCCTCAGGATAA
Organism: Palaemon carinicauda; assembly: GCF_036898095.1. NCBI lineage: Eukaryota > Metazoa > Arthropoda > Malacostraca > Decapoda > Palaemonidae > Palaemon > Palaemon carinicauda. The sequence goes on along the minus strand of NW_027168804.1, from coordinate 65,328 downwards.
GTTCCATGTGGGGCGATCCAAGTTCCGGTGGCTTCAGGCAATGTTTAACCGGACTCCCTGGCCCTATGGGACCAGCGGAACTATTAAACCTGCAATGGGTGTTGACCTATGGAGCCTCTTGATGGTAGTGGATATTCTCGTCCTTTCCCCACATTCTTGATGCGGTTCTCGGACTCGTCAAAGGAAAGGGGGGGGGGGTATGTTCCGGTCCAGGCCTATGGTCAAGACCTGAAGGATACCTCTCCATCATTCAGGCAGGTTTAAGGGCCTTAGTCTGGCCCCTCTTCAGATCCTACCGCTCCTGCCAAGTCGCCCCGTTGCGTGTCGACTTCATGCTAACCAGCAGGGGACGCATTTTCACACCTTCACATCTTGCAGTAGAGATACCGGGATGATTGAGATTCTCTCAATTCCACCATCGGCTCTCTCATTCCAGGCAGGGGAATGTTTCTCTCAGACTATCCGAGCAGAGCCTCATAGAGAGAGTGTACCTAGGGGTCTTTGACCTTGGGTAACCAGCAAGTGCTGGTCTGGGGGACCTGATCGCGACAGCTTGGAACCTCAAGCTTCCGCTAGTCTTCCCCCCCAGTCTCAGACCCCGAGACTCTGGCAAGATGCATTCCGGTGATGGTGGGACAACTTCGACGCCTGCGTCTTCCCTCCTTTTTGTCTGCGGACAATGGGTCTCAACAAAACCAGGTTGTCTGCCAACCTTTCAATGGGAGAGCTCCACTGGGACTATGCGCAGAACGGTTTCTGGACCCTCTGCTTCCCCTGACGGAACTCCCGGGAGAGCTTCTCCCACGGCGCAGACTACTCAAGCAACCACACTGCGACATCTCTCCCGAACCGGGGCGTCGCTTCGGCTTCATGCCTGGAGACACTACGCTTCCTCCTCTAGAAGAGACAACCCGCTACAGTCGCGGTACGGAGGTCGCGTCATCTGCGATAGTCATCCACAGGGGTCTCCCAGGCAAAGTGAAGAGTCTAAGGTGGTTGGTGCCGTGGGAGATATACCTCTTCCCGTGGGGCCTCTTCTCCAGCAATAACGGTCTTATTGCCTTTCGGCGGGAGGAAACTCCTTTCCGCTCTTGGCAATGAAGCCTGTCGCTCAGCCTTTCCCTGACCTTCAGGCTTAAAGGAATAACTTTTTCCTGCCCGCTGGATCTATCCTCGCTCATGCGAAGCTACGATCGTCCCTGCCCTAGTCGGAGGAAGACCTCCAACTTGGAGCATGGCTCGGACTTTTAGTCCTTTAAGAGATCTTCTCAAGACCCTTTTACGACAGGCCTCGGATTGTATTCCGCCTTGGGTCTTCTGCTCACTCTGGCCACGGCCAGTGTGTAACCAATCTTCTTGGTCTCTTACTACTCCCCCCTTTCTAAGGAAGAGGGGAAGGCAACATTCAGGCTCGCTCCTGAGTTGTTGGCTAGACTCAGAATCTGAGGGTCCCGACCCTTCGGTCCGATTCATTCAAGATTTCGAGTCTCCATTCTGTGTCTGATGTCCCAAGACCTTCTCTTTCTTGCCAGTAAGGAATCGAGAGGTTAGCGCTGGGACCAGCTGCAGTTTGGCCTCAGTTGCAGCCAATTTGGGAACACAAGGAGGACATGGGGGGAGAGTCACCAGTATACCTCTTCAGCCCGGACTCAAGGACATTCATCTCGACCTGTCTTCAGACCCTCCCCCGTCACGTCGCCCTACAGCACGATGTTGGATACATCGCAACGTCCCTCGCCTTCGAGTAATACTACTCTGTGACGCAGGTGCTACAAGCTGGAGTCTGGAAGCGTCTGATGACCTTCGCAGCCTGCTTCCTGCAGGGCGTGACCCACAGGAGTCTCGATACGTTTTCTATCGCTCTGTGGTGGCTACACAACAGCTGGTCTAACCTCAGGCTCCTTTTTGGACAGGTAGCAGAAGGTTGAGGGCATTGTTATCAGGTTTTAGTCTGCATGAACGAAAGAAGTATGTCTGGCCCTTACTTCTTTCTTCATCATCCCCTCTACGGGGAAGCAGCATCCTGGTCTCTGCATAGCTGACCTCGAACCTCTGCAGGTAAACCATGCTTCCTTGTGTTCCGAGTATTGAGTCAATACTGTCGCGTCCCCCATACCCTGACGAGGTGGTATTGGGAACGTCCTAACCCAGAGTTCCTTCTGGAACTCCAGGTCAACTGCCTAAGACGGGTCACACTTCTTCCTTCACACACAAGCTTACGTAGGCCACATGGTTCCTTGCGGAGCAAGGAACTTGTGAGGTGCAGGGACTCCTTTTCTCGAGTGCGACTCACTCGGATTCTGAGTCCCCGGGTAAAGCCAAAGCCAGTATGGCTGGGGACTTTCCACCCTTCCTAAGGGATAAGTCACCCTTTGTAAATAGCGTGGTTTGTATTTCGGTTACGGAACAAATGACAAATTCGAAGATAATTTGTATTTTTCCTAACCATACAAACCTTAGCTATTTACACATATTTGCCCGCCAGCCCTGTCCCCCAAGACAAGTCCTACCTCTAAGTGAAAGTGAGTATTCACCTGTGTGTGAGGGGGAGGAGGGGTAGCTATCTACCACTCCCCTACCCCCCGCTAACTAGCGCGGGGGTAATACACCCTCGTTAAATTCTAATGGCTCGCCATTTCAGCTACGCTAAAAGTAATAACCCTTTGTAAATAGCTAAGGTTTGTATGGTTAGGAAAAATACAAATTATCTTCGAATTTGTCATTTTTCCAACATCCGAAGTAAAATTCGAGCAAATTTTTGACTCTACACCCGAATTTTATTTCGACACACGAAGTAAACATTACGCCATTGAGTGTCGAGTGCTCAGTTCTATGTTCTTGTGTGTATCATGTGGTTGTCCTCTGTTTGGTCTGTTATTAACAGTGCTTATTTTCTTCCTTTTCTCACATTTCCTTTGTGATTTTACCTATAATCATGGTGCCTAAGAAGCTAAGTTTCAGTACAGGAAGAAGGCAATTCTTTCATTAGAATTGAAGCAAGAAATTATAGAAAAAAATGAGAGCAGTGTGCATGTGAGTGATACTGTATGGCTAAACAATATGGCCGGAATAGGCCTATGATCTCGAGGATCATCAAGCTGAAGGCAGCCATTAAAGCAAATAACCATCGAAGGGGATCACCATTATTACAAGACATCGTAGCAATACCCTGGAAGAGATAGAGCGCCTTTTATTGATAGGGATAAAGGACAAAGAGATTGTTGGCAACGATCATTTGTGAGAAGGGCCAGCGTGATGAATAGAAAGAAAGAAAAAAGTGAAGCAAAGAAAACCAAGATAGTGTTAACAAGCTCTTTTAAATAAGACTTCTCTCTTTTTCTGTTTCTCTCTAAACATAGCATTAACATGTTCTTTAAATAAAATCTCTCTCTCTCTCTCTCTCTCTCTCTCTCTCTCTCTCTCTCTCTCTCTCTCTCTCTCTCGTTCTTCTTCGCTGTTGTAGTGTTAGATACGTCTACGTCTATTATTTTTTTTTCCGAGAGAGAGAGAGAGAGAGAGAGATTAAACAAAAAGTACATATGATTTTTAACTGTGTCAACGAGTTGAAAAACAATTAAATGAAATTAAGAAAGTATTAACAGCTAATCAGAATTCCTTTATTAACTAAAACAAATATTGATTCAAACACACTCGTGTGCGTATGCACAAACACACACACACAGGTGCAAGAATTTTGCTACGCAGTAAGAGAGACGGTCAGGGAGGAGGGAGAGATGGTGACTGCGATAACATACTGTAACTCGTCACTGAAAGTGATGAAAATAAAAAATCAAAAGAAAAAAATGTGAAAAATATGAAATATAAAAATAAAATAAAAAAATAAATAAGCTTAGTTAGATTAAAATTTCCGTAGTGTAAGTTACGGTATGTTATCGCAGTCACCATCTCTACCTCCTCACCGATCGTGTCTCCTTGTGCGTGTGTGTGTGTGTGTTTGCAAATACGCACACGAGTGTGTTTGTATCAATATTTGTTTTAGTTAATAAAGGAATTCAGATTCGCTGATATTGTTTTTTTAGTTACATTTAACTGTCTTTCAACTCGTTAACGCTGGTAAAAATCATATGTACACAACACATTTTTGTTTAATCTCTCTCTCTCTCTCTCTCTCTCTCTCAGAAAAAAAAATTAATAGACGTCTCTAACACTAACAGTGAAGAAGAACAAGAGAGAGAGAGAGAGAGAGTATTTATTTAAAGAACATGTTAACACCTTCTCGCTGATCGTCCGTCTCCTCCTGGGTAGCAAATCCTACACCTGCGTTGGCCTGTCTCTAAGGTAAAGTGGCAATAAAACATTTTTTATTCATTATTTCATTATATTTATCTTTTTTACATGCTTCTTTCATATTATGCAGTTATGTTATTGTTATGCGTAATTATGTGTAGCCATTTATTAAGGATTTATTATGGGTTTTTAGGCTGAGGAACGAATTAAATGAATTACCATGTATTCTTATGGGAAAATTCGTTTCGACATCCGAACATTTTCTACATCCGAAGTTGGTTCTGGAACGGATTAAATTCGTATGTAGAGGTTCCACTGTATGTATATTACACAATTATATTTTAGACAAGGAGGGGCAAAACTCAGTTTTTTCACATGCACCTGGAGAGAGGATACAAAGCACCCAAGCATGTGCAAGACCTCAAGGCCGGCTACAAAGTGGTGCTTTAAATATCAGGGAAGCCCTATGTAATTATTTCAATGGAGTTGGAAGAGTTCCATGGCAAAATGATTTAGCTTTACCAGGCAATATAATTGCTTTAGATATGGCATAAAGTTCATAACAATTCATTGTCACTTTTACTTTTAAGATTATACAACTAGTATTGGCATAGATGTAATGTTTAAACACATATAGGAGAGTTTCATGTGAAATTTCCCTACTCCATATTTTATAATTTTCTGTGGTTATCTTTCACCTCTTGGTTGAAAATCTCTCTCTCTCTCTCTCTCTCTCTCTCTCTCTCTCTCTCTCTCTCTCTCTCTCTCTCTCTCTCTCTCTCTCTCTCTCTCTCTCTCTCTCTCTCTCTCTCTCTCTCTCATATATATGTATATATCATATATATATATATATATATATATATATATATATATATATATATATATATATATATATATTAAGTTCTTAATAGAAATTAAGTGGTGATGATTTCTAATAAACAAATTGCAATACACGAAAAGGCACACCCATTTTAGCTTACCATCCATTTGCAGTTGATTCCCTATATCTTCCCAATGTTTTTTTTAACACAAAGTTATTTTTATGTAATGGATGACGAGGATCCCATATTGCTCTCCTCCGGAACACCTCCCCAATAAATTCTTCCGTAACCATGGCTGTAGAGACGACTGCCTGAAAGCATGCAACTTCGGAAATGATAAGAAATATCGTGGTCTGACTCTAGGGTGAAAACGTGCGAAGCCGCCACTGTATTTTAAAACATGAAACATAGGTTGGCGGCAACTGCAGCGGTTTGCGGTTTCCCGCTCGTCCTGTCTGGCCATGTGCATAAGATACCATATGTTTCAATTTTGCGCGGGAACCTCGCCGCTCATCGCTCTTGGTCTGGCCGGGCCTTTAAGCAAGAGATCTCTAACCCAAGACAGTGGAAGACCATGGTACAGAGGCTATGGCACTACCCAAGACTAGAGAACAATTGTTTGATTTTGGAGTTTCCCTTTCCTAGAAGAGCTGCTTACCATAGCCAAAGAGTCTCTTCTACCCTTATCAAGAGAAAAGTAGACACTGAACAATGGTTAACCTCTTGAGAGAAGAAGAGTTGCTTGATAATTTCAGTGTTAAGTGTATGAGGAAAGAGGAGAATGCGTAAAAAATGGGCCAGACTATTCTGTGTAAGTATCGGCAAAGACGAAATGAGCGGCCCGTAATCAGAGGAAGGGATCCAATGTAGTACTGTCTAGCCAGTCAAAGGACCCAATAAATCTCTAGCCGTAGTATCTCAACGGGTGGCTGGTGCCTTGGCCAACTTACTACCTACAGAGTCAAGTTCACCTATTTAATAACTTCTGTGGTCTGCCATTATCATTTACAAACCTCAACACTTTAATTTCTGCCTTCTTTTTATACGTTTCTTTTAATTTAATTTCTACGTTACCTTTTATAGTTTTTTAATTAGTTCATGCTTTTTCCAATTTCTTATCTCTTCAATTTTAGTAATTTTTTTCTTTTATTTTTGCATATTTCAAAGGCTTTTTTCCTTTCCGTATTGTGATTCCATTATTTGGTCTTCCACTAACGCTTAACTAATCGTTCATCATCTGTTGTAATAATTGCATTTACATCTGATGATAAACGGATAAGTTTGAACTAATTGTGTAATTATGTTATAAGAAAGCCAAACAGCTCAAGTTGGAGGCTTTAATTTGTGATTCGAAGTTCATTGCAGCAGGAAAAGTAAAATATTTTTTTCTTAATGGACACCTATGAATAAATAATAGGATGGTTTTTCAAAAATGAAATATACTTTAGTTTAAAAATATTTTTACTCATAACGAAATAAATGAAAATTATGTACTATAATAGTATATATCTTATTCACGACGTGACAACTCGAATGCTGGACTGAAAGTAAACCAGGGTTGCCATGCGATGAATAAAAATGAATACCTTGGTGCGGTCTTTTTAGATTTGAGTAAAGCCTTTGACACAGTGTCTCATGATGTGCTGCTTAAAAAGCTCGAACATTATGGAATACGTGGAAATGCATTACTCTTACTAAAATCCTACTTAACGAGTCGTAAACAATTTGTGACCCTCGATGGCATCTCTCAGAGGTTATGGATGTCAAAATAGGTGTTCCCCAGGGATCAGTCCTAGGACCGTTATTTTTCCTCGCCTATATCAATGATCTACCTCGATCAGTAGGTAGGTTAAGCTCCATACTCTTTGCCGATGACACTACGCTTCACTTTAGACATAAAAATATCTACTCCCTCTGTGATACACTAACCAATGATTTAACTCATGTAAAAAACTGGCTACTAGCAAATAAGTTAACCTTAAATGAAAGAAAGACATACTTCATAATCTTTTCTCTACGAAGAGTTCCTGATAACATAAGGGTTTCTATAGGAAATCACACACTGGATCAGAAGTCCAGTGGTAAATTTTTAGGGATAATTCTTGATAATAAACTAACTTTCTGTGAGCATGTAAATATGACAGTTAATAAAATTGCCAAAGTAATGGGTATCATATATAGATTAAAAGAGTATTTCCCCTTATATATTATAAAACAATTGTATCACTCGTTAGTATCTCCTCACCTAAATTACTGCAATACGGCGTGGGGGAGTAGTAGTAGAAATGTCTTGCAACCATTAATTGTAATTCAAAAAAGACTGGTAAGAATCATAAGCTCCAGTGATTACTTAGCTCATACATCGCCACTTTTCCGGTCTCTCTCGATATTGAAGCTGGAAGACAATTATAAGCTCTCCTTAATGAATATGATGTTCCAAACACTTATTTTGAACAAATTTCCAGATTTAAGACGAAAAATAATTCAGGAACAATCAGTTCATCCATATGGAACAAGAAATTCAAACTTAACTCTTCCTTTCATACGTATTAATAGATGCGAGCAATCGTATCTATACCAAGGTATTAAACTTTGGAATACTCTGCCCGCTTATCTAAAGGCACTGCTTAGCGTTCGGTCTTTTAAGAAATCATATACAAATCTCCTGTTATCTGGGTATTAAGCTTTATTAATGAATATTTATACTTGCCTACCTAACCACAACGCAAGTATGTTTCATTGTTTAGAATATTTTTTTA